>NW_013665751.1:587990-604508 GCF_000517525.1 Limulus polyphemus
TGTCATATAGAGTAAACAAACAAACAAAACTTGTGTCATAAGCTGTAAAACAAGCTGTTAAAGTGACGTCTATATACAAAGCATAACTGTTTATTCCCACTCAAGTGAAACAAATACGAATTAACTATACTGACTGGAAAACTATGGAGTGTGTGTTTTCTTATAGCAAAGCTGCATCGGGCTATCTGCTATGTCTACCGAGTGGTATCGAACCCTTGATTTTAACATTGTAAATATGCGTTTGGTTACATTATAGATAAATTAGAACACCACGGAATATAGCAATTTTACCAGGAAACTTTCGTAAAATTACAACAATATTATTATTATTAAAAACACAAATGTTAAGTTAGTTCTTTCTCTACCTACGATTCCCCTTGAATAAGAAAATTGTCAATTAATTAAACAAAATCAGTAAAGATACCTACTGGTTTAGTAGAAGTATTAAATCGCAAACTCAATGATATACTTTCTGTCCCGTTCTCCATACTTACTTGCCTCGTCTGGTTTTATAATATTTTAATTTGATATAAAAATATCATTTTTATGTTATACACCTTAAATTCCTGTTAAGTTAAGGAACTAACAGTGTGGAGTAAATATAGTTACATAATCTATAATAGAAGGAATTGATAACTTTAACACCTGTTTATCAATAGAAATAGAAACTTCACATGCTACCTGAAGTTTTGTTTTGGATAGAACATAAAAAGGATTAAAAATATAACACAGATAATAATGCTCAGATATCAATTAAACGTTTCACTTCTTTTAAAGAAAGGTTACAATGTTTTATGTTGTTTACTTGTGAATATGTTAAATAGTATACTATAATAAAATAAGGTTAAGTTATAGTATATTTGGTTAGGGTTTTTGAAGCCATAAGAACTATAAAGTAGATTCGTTGACACTTCATTTAAAGAAGATAAACAGAAGGATAAATAGACATTAAATAGTTTAATGCGATAAATTATGTTTCACTTAAGTTTTGGTTTCAGAATCAACACGCACCGTACATGATGTTTATAACCCAAAACTGCCATTTATTTTTTCTTTATGGAGAAATATGCGTTTGTAATAACATTTGACAGAAGAATCTACTGAAGAATATTCAAGTAACACTTGTTTCGGAATGAAGCACCAGTTAGACAAAATTCATGCATTTATGATTATTGATCTTTTAACTGTATCACAAACTCTAACTCAGTATCTCAAAACGTGATAAACAAAAGTGACTTGAAATATTAGAGATTTCACGTGCAAGTTACTAAATATATACAAAACAACATTGAGAAATCAAACATGTTTGTTAAAAGTCTGAACTAATCAACCTTTGCATGTTTTGGCTTACTAAAGTGTATGCCACCATCAGAGTAAAGGTAATTGGGTTTGTTGTTTTTTTATTTTGCGCAAAGCTACTCGAGGGCTATCTGCGCTAGTCGTCCCTAATTTAGCAGCGATAGCCTAAAGGGGAAGGTATTTAATCAACATCACCCACCGCCAACGTTTGGGTTATTCCTTTACTAACGAATAGTGGGATTAACCGTCACATTATAACGCGTCCACGGCTGATAGGGCAAACGTGTTCGCTGACGGGGATACGAAAAGTACTTAGAAGAATTATCATAAGGATTATCTAATTTCTAAACAAGCATTTTGAATTCTTGTTCAAGAGAAAGTTTAGGCAGAAAAGACTGTATTTGATGGAAATTTCTGTGAACTCTATCTATCTACTCTAGAAGTTTTTGGATAACGTTTCGAGTTGCTGGCGTAGGTCTTTATCACTTTGAAGACAAATTGAACTTTACAAATTTAAGGATTTATTTAACTCTTAAACTCTAATCTCTGGAGTCGATCGTACAGAAATTAGTTGCTCTTTTGGTCATCATCATATATGGCAAAAGATAAAAAGAAATAAAACTACCTTTCAACTATAATTTAGGTTTTAGTGCTTTAGATTGTGCTCACCAGTATACGTATTGCAGAAAAAAATCTTCATTTGAAATGACTTCTTACGCTCGTTTGTGTTAAACTTTTGATGAAAGTCCAATGCCTTTTACGAAGTAATTTACTTATATAATACCTTTTTTCAGCTAAGCTAGTTCCTGTTGAAATCAAATCGATTAGGAAGAGAGGTCGTCCAAAAATGTTATAATCAAATCAAAATATGGCAATAAAACTACGAATCTGAAGTAACAGTAACAATATGATATTTTGTTCTTCTTATTGTAACCATTTTCATTGTCGTAGATCGTACAGTGATTGACATATTTAGATATTATTGATCAGAATAAACCAATAAAAGTCATAAATAGTTGAAAATCATTAAGAGTTGTTTCTACTAAGTGCGCAGAATGTTCTAACTGTCATGGCCTCAAGGAAAAGTAGTTTTTGATAGATATTTTCATCAACACCAAAACAACATTTTGGGAGTTTGCTTGCATTTTTCGAAGCATCAGATGGAACTCAAAATTTATGCAATATTTCCTGTGAGAAATTAATGTAGCAGATTTCCTCTTGTTCACCGCTGCTACCAAAACATGACAATTTTTGTAAATATCGACTCACGGTTTTAGGGTTAATATAAAACCTAACCTAACCAAGCATTTCTTTACCCAACCTAACCTATGTGTACAAAAATAACCCATTATGTAGCTTGTGCTTAACAAATAAACACATCTATAAGCAAAAACCAAATGAAATGTGAGATGAACTTTACGAAATGAAATAGACAAAATAAGGTGTACGTGTGAGGAAAACAGAGATATCCTTACTCAAGTTGAATAAACGAAAATCAAATATACTGGCCATGGAAAGTAATGATCAAACATTAATATGACACTGAACTGAACTAAGTTTCTAGTTGAAAAAAACTGGATTGAATTTAAAATGCGAATGATGATATATGTGCAACATTAGAGCTACATACTTGTCGTTAGGCCCCCAAAAAAGACTAAATCAAAGCACTTCTCAGTCACAACTTCACTGATTGGCAGTTCAACACCAAGTTTCCTCATATCCACAGAGTAACATCCAAATACTTCACAAAAAAAAACATAAAACGAGCTAGCAAACTTCCACTTTATTCCAGAGCTAGTCAGAATCAAATGTGTAGAATCGACTGAATTATTCTTCATCTACATATGACAAACGCCCGAAGGATAAAAAAGTGGTAAAAAAATGAAGAACACAGATGATCCAGGCAATATCTAAGAAACTCTGTTTAGTTGTCTCTGCAATAAGCTACTGTTCTAAGCAAGTTTTTCACATTCTCGTAATTAAACCAAGAACTCAAAATTCGAAAATTTGTTTGTCGTTAAGCACAATGCTACACAATGAGCTATCTGTGCTCTACCACCACAGGTATCGAAACCCGGTGTATAGTGTTGTAAGTCCGCAGACATACCGCTTTGCCACTGGGGGAAGGGCAAAATTATTAAATAATGTACACATAAATATAATAATTAAAGTCTGCTGAAATTGTGGACATAAGAACGCAAAATAAGAGGTAAAGGTTAAAAATTACTAAAGAAAAAATACAGGAAATAGTTAAATATTGATTTTTTTACCAGTGTTTCCAATTTTGTTTGTTTGTTTGAAGTTATGCATAAAGTTTCACAATGGGCTATCTGTGCTCTGCCCACCACGGGTATCGAAAACCGGTTTCTAGCGTTGTAAGTCGCAGACATACTGCTGTGCCACTGGGGTGCCCAATTTTGTTAGCACTACGATTTTGTAATACTAAACGAAGGCAGTTTGTTATTATAGAATATGCAAGGTCAACATTTCAACATAAGTTACTGTATTTCTATTCTACGCGTTTTGTAGCAGTCGATTTTCCGAGTAACTAAATGTGGCTATAAACTCTAAATAATTGTAATGAATATCAAAGTAAACAGCGACTGCCGAATTAACAGTAAATATGTTTGAAAACCAGAACTTAGTTATTTGGTCGCATGTTCTAAGTTACGCATAGCCATCCATAATTCAAAATTGTTGACCAGAAGAAACGAACCAATAAGCAATACCAGCTGCCTATACTGTTACTCATAGCCGTATAGCGAAATTTATTGCTGCTGTTACAACACCCTAACAGCTGAAAGTGTGTAAGTAATCAGCATATCGCTGTTCGAACCTATTCAAACGTCAGAGTTAAATTAAATGAATTATACATGATACTATAGATCTTCATTTTTTTACACAAAAAGGGACAACCAGCTACAAAATGTTACTCTATGCACAATATATGACAATAAATAATTTATTCAGACACCAAAAAAGTTGTTTCAGAATGTAAGAAAATGAAAAGTAGCCGGATTCTGTAACTAAGTAATAAATTTGTTATTTCAACAGTTAACATGACTCCGCAAGTTTGGAAGCTGACCTGCAAAAATAAGTAAATAAACGCAAAATAAAAAAAGTAAATAGGTCGATTGCAGACTTAAGTCGGGGAATCCTCTGGTGAGGATCAAGTAAACTATACAAAGGTTTTATTCTTGATAAATCAGTAATGACTATTCTTGAACGAAAGTCTAAATATTTTTACTCTCGTTCAAGAATAGTCATTACTGAGACATGGAAATTATCATAACTTTCATGTACAACACAAGTCATTCAGTTTCTTCTTCTCCGTAACCACCTTTATCCCAACTAGTTTGGGGTCGGTCGGTAATTTTTGGAAGACAAAAAGTTTTACATCCGGGTAGCCGGCCCAAAGGACAAACAATTAGGACGAGCATGCTCGATGACGCGAATTCGAATTCGCCACACTAAAATTGCAAGGCCATGCCTGGACCATAAGTCATGCAAATTCAACATTATCACTAAATTTTATCACAAAGATGTTCATGGATTTTTTTGGTGCTGTTGTTTTTTGTCTGAGACTAGTGTAATCGTTTTAGTTGATGGTCGTGGTTATGATGTAAAATTAATGAAAGTTATGAAATAATATTAATACAGCATTCTATATAAGCGTATACAAATTTCTGAGCCTTCAGTCCAACAATTAAGTCTGTGTCTTGGAAATCATACAGCTTTACAGACGTTCAAATTAGCACTATCAAAAATTTAAGGCTTCTAATTTCTTTGAGTAAAAACGTTCACATGACTCGACCCAGTAGGTAAATAAGAAAAGCTACTTAGCTTGTTTCGTATAAATTTACTATGGGAGTATAAACAGTCTTTATTTCTGCGACATTATAATACCTTTTATCATATACATATGTAATGAACACTATGAAATAACTGTAAAATTTGACGTGACGATTAGTCGTAGCCTAACGTCACAGCAAGCCACTTTCGATGCCCTATATGTGTAGCTTTTTTTAGCAGTTTTCGAACAATATAACTGTTATGTTCATTGGTCTTGCAAAAAAGCTTCGTTTTAAAATGCGTTCTGGTCCCCTCGTGTGTCATTGCCATTTGCAAAGTAATGAATCTGTAAAATACGTGTTTTCATTGCTAAACTAGTAAACATGAAGTGGAAGAATGTCTGAGAGTTATGCTTACCCTAGTCACAGCTGCATATGCATGGTTTGAATATGTGATATAAAAAATATGCAAAGGCTGTGGATGCAGTAACCGTTTGTATTGCATTTCGCGCAAAGTTACACTGGGACTATCTGTGCTAGCGGTCCCTAATTTAGCAGTGAAAGACTAGAGGAAAGGGTAGTTAGTCATCACCACCCACCGTCAACTCTTGGGCTACTCTTTTACCAACGAATAGTGGTAGTTTCTATATAATTAATGAATTAGTGATTGAATGAGAATATATTACAAGCACAATACACACACACATATGTATATTCTATGTTCTTATAAACTTTCCTTTAACGAGCGCTTCACATACGATAGCATTTAAATTTCAGATAAAATCATTGGATTACATTTTTGAAGTTTATAATGCACAGGAATATATTTCTGATTTAAAGTAACCCTTTCTCTGCAACTTTCACCACCAAGCACACTTTTAACTCCAAAATGCACTGGACTGCTCATCGAATATATTAGTGAATCTATTACAATGTTAATCCTCTGGAAATTCGTCCGAGTTGTTAAATATGTTATTGTTTTTTGAATTGGTTTCTTGAGTTCAGACCCAATAAAAAAGCTGTATCTTTCACTCAAAACAGGTAGGCACAAGTTATACCTAGAGGAAACGTCGTGAAAAGTTTCATAATTTTAATTACGTTGACTTCCGAGACACAACATTCAAAAAACTTTCTGAAAAAAAAGAGCAAAATACAAATATTCTAACCCCAGCTAATGGAGAGAGATAAGAAGGAAGTATTTAACACATTTCGAAAATGTATTTGCTTACGCCATTTTGTTTTATTAAAATCCATGCCACATGTGAATGTTATAATTTAATCCCAACCGTTACTAGATTTGTTGTTAAAAACTTGCCAGATTCTAACATCTAATTTTATACAATGCTGCAGATATTTTAATTTCAAAATAAACCTCCTATTAGTTATAAGTTTTTTGGTTATTTATGGGTACCGTTTTCCTTGATTTGAAACAACTGAGAACCGGGTTTTAAAGTTTATTTTCTCCCACATTAGAAAAGTGAGAGCAGCAAGCACTATATAATGGGAATAAAAACCATATTAAAAAAGAAATCTCTAAAGCTAAAATTGAGAAAACTTTCTTTGGAACACAGTTTCTTAAATTTTAATATAATACAGTAACACGTGTAAAACTCACCTAGCCTAGATAATACAGTAACACGTGTAAAACTCACCTAGCCCAGATAATACAGTAACACGTGTAAAACTCACCTAGCCCAGATAATACAGTAACACGTGTAAAACTCACCTAGCCCAGGTGCATATCATGAAAAATCAGTATTTTGAAAATTTGATAGCTGTATTCCTTTAAGAATAAGATAGCCTAGTAGTGAAAATATAATATGATATATTATCATAAGAAGTATTTCCAAACAGCGATCTTATATAATGTAATCAGTACCAGTGCATGGAACGGTCGTATTCTTTTTCTTTTTTCTTTTTTTTGGTAGTTGTGAGTTTCCAGTAAACCATTTGTAATTATGATGCTTAAAACCGCTTGTAGTTTACTTTAATATGTAAGTTAGTTTTCGTTGAAACCTGTTGATTGTTTAAATGTCGTGTTCGTTGTTTTCTGTATATATTTGACGCTATTGAGTCATACCGACCTTAAGTTAGCAACAGAGTTTTGTACAATATGCTGTGACATCAAACGCGTGAATTACTAAGTACACAATGTCGGCTTCTTTCTGAAATACTCAAGTAGCTTTAGTAACGTTTAAGGTGGTCAATATTTCAACACTGGGTGTGGTTTTCTGAATGGATTACAGTATTAACTCCGTGACATTTAAACTAAATGTTATATTAGTGCAAGTTGCAGTCTTCTGTTCAAGAAACAACAGATATAGTGACATTTAACGTGACCCAAACTTTTGAAACTTGTTACACGATGGTTCATTAATAACGGTGTTTTGTTCAACGTTTTATCGGAACAAAGAATAATTGGCCTATCTGGCCACCCACTGATAAAGACAATAAGCTTCACATGAAATAAGAGCGTAACCCACTTTCTAGTAATTATTCTGGTTTAAACTGGCGCCGCTGGTAAGATGTCTGACAACAAAGTGTGAGTTTTGTGGTTTTTCTTGTTCAACTTAAAACAGTGCAACTAATGCTAAAGAAGCAGTATACGAGTATATATATTACTTGTGTTTAAATTTTTGTAGTGTGATGGTTGAGGATTTATCGCTGCTTTGAAGACAGACGAGCAAATAGCACTATCATGCAGCTGAACAAACTGCCGTTGTCTCGTAAGATTAACGCAAAATGACTGTAAATTGACTTTCGTTACGTCACATGTATAAAACAGATAAAGAGCAACAACCTAAGAGAATATTATTACTTCTTGAATATTAGAAAACAATTTATTCATCAACTAGAATTGCAAAACTCTTTTCTTCTCTATCGACAAGAAGATGATACAGTTGTCACTTTTGTATCCCATTTTAGATTTTGAAAGGCGTAATTTGTTGTTTATCATTACAACATGGGGTTTTCTCAGACTAAAACAACAGTGTGTGTTAAAGTAGCTTAAATTTACTTCTAAATCTATCTTTGTTTTTATAAAAGAGATACTAGTCATTGAAAATCCATATTATTGGTATATTATATTTATGATAGAAAAATGACAGAATGTACTCCAACCACTTTTGGACTTTCTTAAAAAATTGGAATAACCAATTATTTTAGTATAAGTCGTTCCTAAAGGACATTACAAATTATTTAATGTGATCATCAAAATTAATGTTTATTATTGAATCATGACTAAGAATATAAAATACAATAAATATTGTACTACAAGTGCTAAAAAACCAAATAAGTTTATGTATTTACTTATATACATCAGTTCGCTGCCGCACATTAATCTTATTACGATCAAAAATTGGGGATTCGGTTGTTTCGAATGTTATTTCAGGTATGGTCTTGAAAGATTTAAAGGCCAGAGTTATATGCAAAAAATAAAATTCAAATAAACAAACAAAAGGTACACATGTTATTTTTAAAGTCTATTATCCGTCTCAGTAGAGTCTAATCTACTTGTCGACGCTAATGTTGCATTGAAATGATAAGTGTTTTCAATGTTGAGTATTAAACAGAGATTTGCCTAGAAAGTAAAATTTTACCATCAGTATGTTAATGCAATATGCTGTTACAATATACGTAGAATTCTAAAATCGCCAGAAATAATTCAGGTAAGTATAAACTTATCATATCGATAACTAAGTACGTGATTAATTTAAAGTTCTGTACTTGTTCTTCAATACATACAGCAGATAAATACGTATACCGTCACACTGCAGCAAACGTGGGACACTTTGATATAAAAATATAAAGAAATTTTCAATAAACAAAAGATACTGACTTGAAAATGTTTTAATTTGAAGTATGCATGTATTTGATTTAAAAAGTTTACTATGGAACGTTCCAGTTCTTTCCTGATATGAAATAACTTATTTGTATTGGATTACCATTAATGGTGGTTTTGGCAAGGAATAAAAATTGTTATCCAGCGTGTTCTTGTAATGTGGGGGCTACAAAACCTCAGCAAAGTTTCACACAGTAGAGTGTATCACAGAATAATTCAGTAATTGCATGACTTGATACTAAACTAACCACAAACAGAAAAATTAAAAAATATGTTAATACATGAGAAAACCGAAAAGAAATCCGTTTTTTTTTGTCACTAGCTTATGCCACAGGTCAAAATGACTAAACGACAAAACTTTGATTGAATTTATACAACAGATGTCTATAACAAGAAAAAATTGATATACTTGTGGAAGTGATACAGATCCACAAATACTCAAAGAAGAAATAGAACTCGATAAGATCTTACATTAGATCTTTGTAACGTTTTGAATCTCGATTGTGTTGCCAGGAGAACAAAAAGCGTCTTTAAAATGAAATAAACACAGAAATATCCCTACTTTGCATTTGAGTTGCACGTCGCTCACCATAAGTATCGTGTATTTATTTATACAGGAATTTGAAGAATGCAGATACCAATATGTTGTCCTGAACTCTTCAAGAAAAAAGCTATATAACATGAAGTTTGTTTTTTTCTTAACACTAATATTGCAGATTCTAGCAAGAAAGAAATTTCAAGCCTAGTTTATTCTTAGGTTTGTCACATGTCTCTGATTTAGTTCGGTTTTCGAAAATTCTACCCTCACATCGGTACTTCTGGACAAGACTGTACGCTGAAGAATTCAGTATAATAAGAAGGTGGGATGATAAATGGTATATTTTCTTCAAATACCTAGATAAATGTAGATTACTTGAGGTGAGTAAAGAATAACGCAAACACTACATACTCATGAACTGTAAATCACTACTTTAAGCGGCCTAGTCTGACTGTCGGTAAAACTTCCTGGAATTGGTCTGGTCCTCACATTTCTTCTCATTAAGATTTGTTATTTTAGCATTGAGAGAAAACAAATATAGAAGCATACCCTTTACTTAAAAGAACAAATGCTGAGGTTTATCTAAAATCTATTACATCACACATGAATTTATATAATTTGTAATACAAGTAAAGATATATCAAATTCAGACAAGCTAAGTTGTCTCTCATTTCTCACGTGCACTACTAACCTTCTGTTTTCACATGAGAGCACGAGATCTAATGACACAGACAAAGAAGCTTTAAAGATAAGGAAATATTTCAAAGAATGGAACAAAACAAGACCAGAAGAAGATTATATCAAGCGTGGGCTAGTAAGAAGGGAATGCAAGAGAGTAGTCAAATCAGCCAGATATTCATTATGACAGCAATATAGAGAAATGCTAACTCTTAAATGCAAATGGTCATCACGAAAATTCTTCAAAAACATTAAAGCAATGAGAACTAGAGATGAACATCTCAATCTTACAGTCATCACCAATGACAAGGATGGTAGCCCTCTACCGGTGAATATATCAAGAAACGGTGGAAAGAATATTTCAGGGAACTGCTTAAGCCTACTGGCAATGAGCGTTCTAAATAGTTTTTGAACCAAGACACCTCAGTCACACAAAACCATCCAAGGTTTTGAAGAAATAGGTATTCATTAGCTTACACTAGTGTTCAACACAGCCTGTAAAGAAATGTGTATCGCTGGAAACTTGTAAAAAGCATTTCTAGTTCTCATCTGGAAGAAAAAATTCAACAAGAGAGAATGTGAGAAGTACAAAGGCACATCCCTACATAGCCATACTGGAAAGATAATTGCTAAACTTTTTGAAAAGCGAACACAACTTATAGCTTAAGAATTGCTGAGTAATACACAAATTGAACTTAAGAAGGGCAGACGATGTACAGACGCTAATACATGCAGTGCATCAGCTGTGTGAGAAAACCATTGAGTTCATCCAAGACCTAACATGATACTTATCGACCAAGGAACGGCATTTGATCGGGTGAGCCTTAAACAGCTATGGGCAGTGATGGAGGATTACAGTGTCAAGGAACAGCTATGGGCAGTGATGGAGGATTACAGTGTCAAGGAACAACTACTGGGCAGTATTAGAGCCAATAAGTGTGCAGTTAGAATAACATCGGGAGTGAAACAAGTATAAGTGTTGTCCCCATTAGTGTACACACTAACCAAAGAACCTCACCCAATGTAGAAGAAAACATTGAGCTTCTCTTCACAGCGATCAGAATTTCTGCAAAAACGACAGCACCAGATTCTAAGAACAAATGGACTAAATGAAGCCTGTGATAAACACGGAATGAGGACCAGTGCTACAAAAACAGAAATGATAGTTGTCAGCTGATACCCAAAACTCCTCAAAATTCAAGTCAATAACAACAACCTGGAATATTTCAAGTACCTTGGGAGGGTGGAAAGATGAATCGCAAAATAGAAACACGATGTCGTACAGAAAACAACGTTGCCTACCCGTGACAGTTTATCTAAGAATGCACTAGTTTGACATGAGTTTTTCTTTGAGAATTCAAAAAAAATTTCCTTTTGCAGTTTGTATTATATAACGAGTCTGTGAACCCTAATAAATATAAATACTTGAGCGGCAACTTTCACATTTATGAATATGTGAAAACTGATATTAACACCGTTTCATGAAAGATTTGTTTGTTTTGAATTTCGCACAAAGCTACACGAGGGCTATCTGCGCTAGCCGTTCCTAATTTAACAATGAAAGACTAGAGGGAAGGCAGCTAGTCATCACCACCCATCACCAACTCTTGGGCTACTCTTTTACCAACGAATAGTAGGATTGACCGCGACATAATAACGTCCCCACGACTGAAAGGGCGAGCATGTTTGGTGCGACGGGGATTCGAACCTGCGACCCTCAGATTGCGAGTCAAGCGCCCTAACCACCTGGCTATGCCTAAACTCAAAGGAATACAATTGATAGTGAACATTCTCCACAGTATACACATCTACACATAAGCATTCACACACACAAGTACACAAGAAATAATAAGTATTTTTTGTTTGTTTGATTTTTATACCGACATTAGATGCAGTATACAGCATAATTTTTTCGCTTGCACATGCGAAAGAAACCGTCTCTGTTATCTATTATACATAAAAAACTTTCTACAGAGTGGAAATTGTGTTAATTTATTAACTCTAGGAGAGATAAAATCTTCACTCACATTAGTTTTCACTTAAACACAAATCTTTGTATAACACATAGCCATTTGACAAAAGTAAGTTGGTGGTTAAGCTTCGTATCATACACAAAGCTTCCAATTGTGTGAAAAACTCTTATATTTCCACAATTATCTATATCTGTATTATACATTAATGGCAAAGCTACTACGTTTATTTCCCGTCGTCTATAACTTTGAACTGTTGAGAAGACAGCCACTTCATCAACACCATACTGCCCACCATCCACGTTGACTGTTATTCTTGTAACAAACCCACAGCTTAAAATACAGGCAATATGTAATTCGTAATCCAGAGCTACTAAATATCGGTCGGATTTCTAAGGGTTTTTTATGTTGGGTTCATGTTAGTAAAGGTTACGCATGAACGAGCTTTACTAAAATTTCAAATATCTGTAAAGTAGTTCTGTTTCAACCTCTCAATTGGATTGTGCTAAAGGCCACTGTAATTTGATTTTACTGAACACGACTAAAAGCATGGATAAAAGGAATAAATGATCGCATGAGCACTGTTGTTGTTTGTAATTAAGCACAAAGCTACACAAAGGGCTACTTGTACTCCACCCTCCACGGGTATCGAAACCCGGTTTCTAGTAGTATAAGTCCGCAGACATACCGCTGTGCCACTGGGGGTCAGTGTTGCTAGTATTCGCTAAATCTATTCGAATGATCAAACTTCGCAAAAAAAATAATTATATTACACTGCAAAATAAAATTGACAGCAAGAGATTTCCTGTTTGTTTTTCAAGAATTTCTCCATACCAGTAAGTCCATATAAAAATGAAGTAAATAAGTATATATAATTATCTTTTCTAATTATACCATGAGTGTGAAACAGAAGCAACACAAATCATGCATAGAGAAACTTCGCAATGAGAAAAATAGTACACATAATTTGTATCACATTTAAACTTCCGTTATATTTTTCTTTATTTTAAACATCCTTTATAGAAATATAAGTCATTGTCTTCCACCTTCTTTATCTCACTTATGAAATAGGTTGAACATTTAAGCACTTTTATTCCTTACAGATTTCTGCTCAGTTCAAAGTTTTAGGTAAATAATGGGTTTTATCGCTTTCTGCTGCCAGCAAAAC
Source organism: Limulus polyphemus (assembly GCF_000517525.1). NCBI lineage: Eukaryota > Metazoa > Arthropoda > Merostomata > Xiphosura > Limulidae > Limulus > Limulus polyphemus. The sequence continues at coordinate 601,276 of NW_013665751.1, forward strand.
AATGCTATAAGGGTTTTCTATGTACTTAGTAAAAAAAAAAAAGGTAAGTGTTATCAGGGTTAAAAAGATATACTTGAAACACAATGGAAAACAAAAGCAGTCAAACAAGTGAAATGTGGAAGGATATTGTAAAGTGCGATGGTAAAGATAACAACTCATTAATACTAGACAAAGATATATGACTTTTCAAGAGAATTGCATGTTTCTAATTAAACCACACGACTTCGCTGCTGGATATATTACCTTGTCAGCTAAACAGTTCCTGCAGTTGAACAGACAGTAAGATAAACGAGTAAGTCACCTGCTAAGTTTATTTCTTAACCCCATCCATTTAACCCTTTTGTTCACTCTTCTACTCCACTCCTTTACATGAACGTCTATGAAATAAGAATGTTATTTCAAAACTTTTGTTTTAAATGTTAAATATTTTCTGCCTTTATGCGAGTGTTTACTAGAACACAAGCTTAGGAATCGTTGGCTTTACTGTACACCTAAAATATATATACTTCCATCGATTTTCTAACCTACTAAATTATATTGTATAGTCAGCAACAGTTTATATGCTAATCATTGTTGAATAACGATCTTATAGTTTCAGCTGTTAGAGATCATGTTCTAACGAAACTACGGAAACATGATATTTGAAAAGTATATAGGTTCACAGGATTAAAGAGTGTTTAGTGCTTTATACTATGATTACAAGAAGAAAACCATATAAGATTTTGATTTATGATTATAGGTATTTTACGGCATATTAGTCTTTGAAACACTGTTTCTTTACGCATAGCATCATCCAATAAAACATCATACTTTAAACAGATTGTATCATACACATAGGCGTAGGAGGCGGGGTCATGGGGGCAATTGCCCCCCAAATTCTGGCCCAAATAGTTTTTCGAGCAAAAATCACCCAAAATATTCAGGCAAAAGCTCCATACATATCTATAACTTTTATATTTCCAAACTTATTATGCATTTTCAAAAAATATATTGACCACACGTGACATTTTCATTGCACCTTTTTACCCCTTTAGCACCGTATTGGTTTTGCATGGAAGTCATTGGAACCATTTTTTCAAGCGACTTTAAACCTTATAGTACATGATTTTAAGGTCGATTTTATATTTCTGGGCAAAACTTGCTTGCCCCTCCTCTCAGTCAAAATCAAGCCCCTACGCCTATGATCATACATACCATACAATTTGCCTGAACTAAGAATAAATTAATTTCCATTCGATAATGGCTCCAACTCTTTATTAACCATGACCTTTAATACTTTGACAATGTACGGAGTCTTACCACCAGGACTTGTCCAAGACAAGTCATATGCTAAAACTAGTTACTGTTGACTTACGTGTTTTCGTTAACAATACTTGGAAAACCTCTTTGACCTTGACTCTTTACCTCAAAATATATCCTCTTTTCAGGATGTCCTAACTTTATCTCATATGCAAAATCTGTTGCATTTGGGTGTCGCACAACACACGTGCAGGCGACTGACACTATGAAACCTTTGACTGTGTTTGGGCAAAGCTTCTAATTAGTACCATTTCAGAAATTATCTACTTGGTAGAATTTCTTGATAGAAATGTTCGTGATAGCAATTAATAATACAATATAAAAGCCATAAAAATATTGTTTCGATTAACTTTTTGTTTAAAATGTACAAGAGCTACATCCTTCTAGATCATCTTAAGATTTTAACATTTATGATTAGCCTCCACCCATAAAACAACAACAAAAAACGAGATAAGCTCGAATTTGTATTGAGCAAATACAAGTTATTATTTGATGACTGAATATTTCTTAAGTTCACGATATTAGATGGGAGAGGTTATATTTTTCCAGTAAAATAACATGAAGTATAACATTACTTGAACTTAGACTAGGCTAACTAACATCATGGATAAATTCGAAAATTTTGTTCAGTACTTCAGAAATGCAGCAATCATTACATCATGTTCTGTTACTAATTGGTTAGTAAAAGAAATATACGTGCATGTGACTGATGTGTGACATTCGTTCAAACATTTTACTTAATCCTCAGCCACCACCTCTTAAAAGTAAAAGATGTAACCCCACTTTAAAAACAATCATGCAGTATTCTACCAAAGTGATAGGTTTAACATCATATTACTTTATGTGTATCTAAACTATTTTATACGATAAATAAATCTTTTTGAATTTCATTTAGCCAGACGGTGGTGTGGAAGTTACATTTATAAAATAACTACGATCCAAAATAGTTTTTACCATTAACCTTTTTATCATTAGTGCTAACCGTATCCTAAATTTCATGCATTGTACATTTTATTAACAAATTTAGTGTTTCTTTTTATACTTTAATTCTTAAAATTTACGATCAATGAAAGAAGTTTCCAAAATATCACAGCCCCTTTCCTATATCTTGAATCCACATTTGATGGTGATATAGGTATGCCTTCTCTTTTGGAGGAACCATTAAAAAAGTAAAATTACCATGAATCATGCAATTCGTTTTGGTACCATTTCATTACTGTTCATAGGATAATGATTTACTAAACAATCTGCCCCCCAGTGGCACAGCGGTATGTCTGCGGATTTACAACGCTAGAATCCGGGTTTCCATACCCGTGGTGAGCAGAGCACAGATAGCCTATTGTGTAGCTTTGTGCTTAATTATAAACAAACAAACAAAAACTAAACATTCTTAGATCTATGATTATTTGTAATCTCCAAAGCTGTATCTGTAATTGGATAAGACTATGCATTGATTCATCAACTTGGCATTTAATTTCAAATTCCATCTTCATTATAGTATAGAAATATTCGTGTTGGACGGTAAGAATAGAGAATAATGAACATATACACCAAATCATAAATTAATATGATTTTTTAAATGAACCTGCATAGCACTAGACAACTGGGAAAGTGTATAATTATATGTCCAAATAATGAAAAACAAAAATTTTAATTACTCGAGATTAATCCACCTTGATGTGAAATTAACTAGATCTGAAACAGCATTCGAAAGATCGTATTCGAAGGTTAATTAGTACAAAATAATGATTCGTGATCAAAGGATATTGAATCTTTGAAATGCATTACAAACATTTAAAAGGGATCTATTTCACAGACTTGATTTAAAAGAGATTTGTTCTGAAACTTCTATTGTTAGGAAAATCAATACATTAATATTTAGATATATGGTATCTTCTAATCAAACTATAGTGGCATATAGTCCTGTGAAGGTA
>NW_013665751.1:604720-608205 GCF_000517525.1 Limulus polyphemus
GAGACTCGAACTAATTAGACGAATGTTTTAGTCAAGAAAATTACTGCGTTTGATTACCACATATCTTAGTTTTCGTTCCTTTAGTCACTAAAGAAGGAATTTGCAGGGCTATTGAGCTATATATTTCAGCTTGTAAATTTAATATAGTATTTTTTTTACTGCCATTTTTATAATTTTTACTTCTTGTTGGAGTTGTTTGGTTTATTTGAGGTACCAAATACATCTTTTACTCTCGAAACATGTGTGGGAAAATACTTAGAAGACTTTTTTAAGCTATGACAGTACAGTAAATTTGACAACAGTTATTACATTTAGGATTTAAATATAGAACAAACCTGACTATTTAAATGACATTTAAATCTTTACTATACAGTCAATCTAAGAAGCAGAAGTACTTTTAAATTTTTACCGTACAACAAATCTGAGTAGTGATGCTATTAATGAAATTTCGACTGTAAAAGCGAACCTGGCTGGTGACATTACTCTTGAACAACTGTTCTTACTTCAATTTTGATTTTACAGCGAGTCTGCATAACAGTTTATATTGCGTGTTTTTGTTTGATTGTAATTTTAAACGTGCTGGCTCGTTCATTTCCATATAATTATATAAGAAAAGAGGGCTTTAAATGTTTGGGATTTCAATGACTAATAACTTTCAAGTTTTTGCTGAAAGAGGTTTGAACAGCTGTACGTTGAATTAAGTATATAAATAGTGATAAAATGAGTATAAAATGCATTTATTATGGGTTTATTCCCCTCTGTTGTATGACAATTAACTGATCCGTAGTACAATCATGTATTGATAGTTTATATTGTGATTGGTTGTCATCCAAACAATCATACAGTAACACACCAGCATCATGCCCCTAAAAGTACAGGTAGGCATACTATTCCCAGCAGTTAGTTGTATGGTGAATATATTAATGTCTCCCAGGACAGAAATGTCACATGACAAACGTGCGGATTTAGGTTCGGAAGGCTATTTCATGAAATATTTTGAATTGAAATTTAATGTTTCAGAAGAAGCTGATGAAAAATTCTGAAAATTACTTCGAATATGCATGCAAAACTGCACGAGGACTGTCGGCAATAGTTTTCCCTAATTTTGAACTAACAGGCTAGAGATAGTCAACAACATCCTTCACAAACTCTTGGACTGCTCTATCAAATACTGGAACTTGTCCATCGCTATTAAAACGCATCTACTGTCCTAAAGTACGTAAAGTAACTTGGAAACAATGGGTATAAAACTTGAACCCTCGGCCTCACAGTTCGGTATGTCACTAAGTCACGCCCGTCCTAAAACTCCAAATAGAATACGTATAACTAGTACTGTTGATAACAGAATCACTCAAGGAAGGAAGCCCAAACTCGTCAAAAGTGATGTTAAATAACTCGGTGTGTTCTCTTTACGTGGTACATGACAATCTAGTAGAGAGCTAGCCAATGACGTAGCTGAGAGGAGAAGATAATAATATCACGATAAACGTATAACATCTATAGTGAGGCGTATTGAGGGAATCAATACAAGTGTGGGTACATATTAGCCAATCGTGTTGCAGATCTACACAAAATTGATGGCCCCTTGACTGCTGATGGGTACAATATGATCCTTATCCATCATTCTGATTCCTCAGGAACAATAATTGTTGGATGGGATTGATCCTACATCAAGAAAATGATTCCGTGTATGTAAATATGTGGTAAAACTATATCTAGAAATAAAAGAGACCATTATAAAACTTGCAACTATAGCTTGGCCTACACTAAATCTCGATATTAATGTTTTTAAAATTGTGGGATTACATAGAATCTGAGAAAGTGACAGGCAGCCAAACAATTTGGATTAACTTTGAAGAGTAACAGAAATCCTTTAAAATAATATTAACCAATTATACATTTATAAGCTTATGGTAACATAAAACAAAGCGTAGCGCTCTGTTTAAAACACGCATAAAACACTGGTGCATTATACAACTTATTTTATTTACTTTTGTATTTTCGCTTATAATAAGCTATTGATGACAAATTCACCCTTTAGTTACAGTTGTTGTTTATGATTCTTGTATGTGTATTACCCGCGCGTTTCCATAATGATTTCTAATACCGCGTATTGCAGAAATTATAAATTGAATACAATGAATAATATAATTTAAGTATTCGGAAAATTGAATTCAAAATGTTTAGTTATTATAAGAAACACAATGATACAACGCAGAAAAGAAACTGTTCGTCTGTTAAGTTCGATCTTGGTATGAGGAAAACACAATAGTATTTTGCTTTCGTTAGATAATTCTTACGATAAACCAAATATAAGTCATGTGTGTAATTTCATTATTATGAATCAAATTCCAAATTCAAATCGCTAATGTTGGGTAGATAGCGTAAATACTTACGCTGACTTAGATATCTAAATGATGAACGCTAAAACTTTCATTGTGATAACAAAATGAAACATCGTAAGTCCATTGAAAAACTCTTGTTTTTACACAACAAGGCTTTTTAAACTGAAATATTTAACTGCTGTATACATGTGTATAACACTAGCACCAAAAATTACTAGGTGTCATTATAAGGAATTAATCCTGTAATTTCCGTGATTAAACGATGCAATAGACACCTTAGGGAAAATTGAGGAAGGCAAATTGAATACAGGCTACGCTTGATAAGGTCAGCAACATTCAATGGAAACTACGAACTGTAGAAATTTGGGCCTGAGATTAACAAGATTCATTTTTTAAACTGATTATCCAATATAATAGTTTAATGAATTAGACAGTAATGAATGCTTCTATCTTCTACAGAAAATGTTCACCTTTTCCACAAATACAATGTTAAAATGAGTGTTTAATGCATCTACCCTTTGAATTTCTGATCTTAGAAACAGTCTACGAAGATAGAGGTTTGTATTGTATTATACCAAATTCTAGAGAGTGATGTTATGATGGATATGTCAACAGATAGTTTGGCCTTTTAAACTTTAGGTGTTATTTGCTTTTACTTTACATTGTTCCCATAATATCATTCGTTAACTTGAGAGGAATTTTATATTACTTTACAGTAATAAAATACAATTCATTAAAGCGCGTAAAAGTAAACCGTTATGTATTCGAAATAATCAAAGTATTGTTGCGTCAGCGAGTCACATGACTAGTATGACGCCACGTTTCTAGAACTATCCCGTACCTTGGCGAATGCTCTAGTATTTACTAGATATAGGGTAGGCTGGTATATAAAAGAGGGTGACAACGTGACGAGAGAATAATGTAATGTGTGTGTAGATAGTGAGTAATTGAACTGCAGTCACAGGGTATTGTTGAAGTTAACGTTCGTTCGTTATAGTGTTTGTTTTAGCGCGAATATTGAAAATAAGTGTATCGTAAAGTTTTATTCTGAAAGAATAAACCAGTTTTATTAAGTAAGGACTTGTGTGGCTAAAGTTTCGTCGGAAGGAAGTTGCGGAAAGTTAATTAACAAACGGAGAC
>NW_013665751.1:609150-612788 GCF_000517525.1 Limulus polyphemus
ACTGATGAAGCAGATGAACCTCACGTGAAGCAGAAGCCAACAAGACGGAGACCAGTACGGAAGAAGATGCGTCCCGTAAAATTAAGAGACTTTGTTGAATTGTAATTTTGTGATTGTAATTCTGTACATTTAATTAAGTTATTGTTCATTGTTATTGGTTTATTATATGTGGTTATTGTTCGGGACGAACAATATTAAGGAGGGGGCAGTGTTGCGTCAGCGAGTAACATGACTAGTGTGACGCCACGTTTCTAGAAATATCCCGTACCTTGGCGAATGCTCTAGTATTTACTAGATATAGGGTAGCCTGGTATATAAAAGAGGGTAACAACGTGACGAGAGAATAATGTAATGTGTGTGTAGATAGTGAGTAATTGAACTGCAGTCACAGGGTATTGTTGAAGTTAACGTTCGTTCGTTATAGTGTTTGCTTTAGCGCGAATATTGAAAATAAGTGTATCGTAAAGTTTTATTCGGAAAGAATAAACCAGTTTTATTAAGTAAGGACTTGTGTCGCTAAAGTTTCGTCGGAACGAAGTTACGGAAAGTTAATTAACAAACGGAGATGTAACAGTATCTTTGTTAAACTATAACGAAGTTAAATTGTTCTGTTTGCCACTATATAATAAGCAACTGACTGTACTTAAAAGTACAAAAAAAAACATTGTTGTTTCTCTTTATTCAATTTAATTTTACAATATTTATATAAAGGAAGAAATGAAAATAGATAATTTAAATAATAAAAGTGAAGTTGTCATTGGCGATAATTCCTCACGACATACACACATTATGTACCCTTATAAATAAGGAGGTTGTGTTTAAAAATAACGTGCTTATCTGATATTTCATACACGGAGTGTCTAGTAATCATTCCTTTGCTGTGTACATACTACTAGGATAGTTTAAAACTGAGTATATTATACGTATACTACTAATAGTTTGTCGTGATTTTTATCGTATTTCATCAGAGTGCTAGCTCAGTTACCGATTTTATTAGTGTATTAACGTGAACATACTTAAAACTGAACCTCTTTTTTTTCTCTCTCTCTCTCAACTCTGGTATCATCTCTCTCTCTGCCTTTAATATTCTGGTTCATGTTGACATCAATTACCAAAATCATTCAATAAATCTTGCCAATTCACGCGCTCAGCAACACGCAGAAAATTCTAATTGCTACCAAATAGTACTTTGAACGACCACTAAGTGTAAATTCATGTTTGTGATAAAACTGCTTCTATCTCGTGTATACAATATTTCATTAGTTTATCAATCTAATAGCCAGACTTGGATAAGGAATGAAAAATGTCCATTACTAATTTTTTTATAAAAAGAAATGTGACGAACGAAATGTCCTACGGTAGTTGTTTCCCAGTGGAACAGGGGTAAGTCGGAAGACTTATAACACTAAAAACCGGATTTCATACCCGTGGTGGCCACAGCACAGATCGTCCATTGTGTAGCGTTGTGCTTAACTACAAACAAACAAAACACTTACCGTATTGCTTATTTTTCGGTATTTTATGTATATCCAAAGGCAAACAATCATCCAGTTGTGGATGTTAAAATTATGCATAACTGCTAAGGAAATTGTGACAATCAGCAGGGATTGGGGGAATTTATGAATGTACGAATTACGCTATATTAAACCGATTTTGGAGCTTCACCAGGTCGTTACTGTCCATGTCGCCACGTTCGGTCGCATACGTTCTACCTGATGACCGTTTATCTTGACAATAACCCCATAGCGTAGTATACATTGCAAAAGGTTCCATCAGAAGACTGTCATGTAAACAGCACACCACCCGTCCAGGACGACGGATTCCCTAGCGGCCGTTTTAATAGTACGATCGCACAGAAATCTATAGGTACTGCATTCGACGATGTGACTGGTATGTCTTCGTATGAAATAATATTAATACTCGTTTCATTCTCCAGTTGCCTGTGGTATGCGACATTAAAATAATATGTAGTGGAAAAACTTGTGCACAAGTGACTTGTGTCGCTATTTTCCTTCTTGATTATGTTGCTTACTGTTGACTGGGGCATGTGGACAACTTTTGCCACTGACCTCTTTGTTCGTGGATTTTCATCCATCACAAGACGTCGCACTTTGCTTACCATGACTGGGATACAACTTGTTGAAGGCTTCATTCTAGATGGTCCTTGTACCCCAAATTCATCCATATTTCTCAGCGTTTCAATGCTAGTATGTACAAGTGATATCTCAGAGTTGGAAATTATAAATCCCCGATCTGATCACATTCTTATAATTTGAGTGTATCAAGCTTTTGCTTCGAAAGGGCTGTTACATTCTCCCCAAAAGCGATCAATGTGTGGTGGTATCCACTACTTACGAAACGCCAAGCAACGTCAAAATATAAATCTGATACATGCCATTCTATTGCTACTTCATATCGATAACCTGTGGTTATCATGTAACTAAATGTTTTATTATAACGTACTCAGCCCTCTGTAGAAGTGCAACACGCAATTTGTGGAAAATTAAGAATTCAGCTTTATCTTTAAAAATGATTATATTATACAACAGTTAAAACGTATGGTGATTCCACTTTTGAACTTCACGTGTAAAGCTTAAAATGTTGTGCCAATCACATTAATATCATGCAATATTTATGTTAAAGAAAATAAGCTATTCTTAAAAGTACTTATAAACATGAAACTCATATCTTACATTAAGAGCCACAGTATCTAGATGCCTGTCTACATCTTCATACTTTGTGGTGAATGAGTATATGTAAGTTATTGTTTAACCTCAAAGACACAAGTAAGAGTAAATGTATACTTTTGCATACTTTGAACATGCCATATTCGAATGGTAGTTTTTAAAAGATATTTTTGCATATGTAGGTTGCATTTGGTGTAAAGTTCTAATATTAGCATGTACAAGGTAATAAAATCAATTAGCTTTGCACAATTCACAAAGGCCGTATTCACAAACCGACATAAATAAACAATGCATTCACTTAATTTTTACGAGAACAACAACAAAAATCACCACAGAACCATTAGAAACACATAGAATTAATTATGACATAAAGCTGGGGAACATTATTTCCTTTTTTGCGTGATTGTTTACTTGTTTGTTTCTTGTTAAACATGAAGCTACGCAGTGTTCTTCCTGTTCCCTGTCTATCGCGGGTATCGAAACCCAATTTTTGACATTATAAACTCGCAGACCTTCTGCGTGATATCAATAATACATCAATTGGACTATCAGCTTATGTAGAGTATTTAAATGCAGATGGTCTGCGAGCGATATCAATAATACATCAATTGGACTATCAGCTTATGTAGAGTATTTAACCGTAGAGTATTATAAGCTCGCAGACCATCTGCGTGATATCCATAATACATCAATTGGACTATCAGTTTATGTAGAGTATTTAACCGTAGAGTATTATAAGCTCGCAGACCATCTGCGTGATATCAATAATACATCAATTGGACTATCAGCTTATGTAGAGTATTTAACCGTAGAGTATTATAAGCTCGCAGACCATCTGCGTGATATCAATAATACATCAATTGGACTATCAGCTTATGTAGAGTATTTAACCGTAGAGTATTATAAGCTCGCAGACCATCTGCGTGATATCCATAATACATCAATTGGACT
>NW_013665751.1:613559-622828 GCF_000517525.1 Limulus polyphemus
TTGGACTATCAGCTTATGTAGAGTATTTAACCGTAGAGTATTATAAGCTCGCAGACCATCTGCGTGATATCAATAATACATCAGTTGGACTATCAGCTTATGTAGAGTATTTAACCGTTACTTTGTTTTCAACATTCGATTCTTTCGAAGTTAAATGTATAAAGCTCTTAACTTTGGATAATTTTCGGTTTTATAAGTTTATTTTACAGTTACGTCCTAACATTTTTTCGTGTTAATTGTGTATTTATAACTTCAAACAACTGAAGGAAAGTATATCAGTGTGGATTACAAAAAGAAAACACAATTCATATAAACATATTACGTGCGTGTATATGTGTACTTAAATCTAAGATTTTGGATGAATATTTAACTCAGGTCATTTTTATATTTCAAAGCAAAATAGTCATATGGAGCTAATGGAGTTGTGCGCTAGCAGTATGAAAGGCTATCTCTAAACTACCAAAGATGGATGAAGCTTATTAAACTATCTAAAATTAATTATTATTTGCCAAGTATAGCCTATTTGCAACACCACAATGTGTTATGAAACTGTGTCTCTTTTGAAGAAAAACGACATGTGAAACAGGTTTCATTTTTGTTTTTGCTTTTAAGAAGAATATAACAGAGGAAGAATGACAAATAGTGTTTGAAATTTCTTCATGTTGTGACAGAATTTTAGCTAGTAAAAGCTCGTGAATTTCATCATGTGTGGACCTCAGTATGTAAACAAACAAGTCATCTTCTGAAAACTGAAATTTCCTCTTGGATTACCACACTTTTATCCATGGTTAAAACTAATATTCCCTTCTTTTATGGCCAACGGGGTGTATTTCTAATGGAACGATGACAGAACAATTCTTAATGGTTAACTATCGATACGATTAAAAGTAAAACTAGATTTGATAACAAATACACGTACATATAACAGAAAACATTCAAAATAATGTAGTTAATATTTATCACATGCTTTGACTAAAGCAAAACGTAAGAAAACGATTCACGTTTCCAAGAATAAATATTCAAAGCAAAAAGAACAGCTCAATCATTCGAGAATTATCACGAAGTCTTGCATTTTCGAAAACGTTTTCGTCAGTGCTTAATTTCTTCCGCATCTAAGAGCCATAACGTGTTTTGGATTTTTTTCAAAGCTAATGGTGAAAACACTATGATTAATCTTAAGACTGCCTGCCAACTGAATTACAACCTTCCTGCCCTACCACAAATAATAGCCTCAATATCGTTTAAAATGCTATATTCCAAAACTTAAGTCACACCCTTTTAATAGGAGAACTGATACTTTTTTTTCTCTCTAGAATATATTAAAATAAAACAAGAAAAACATATTTAGAAAACACGAAGATTGAGTGTTGACATCAAAGTTGATATTGGAAACCTTCTCACGACGTTTCGGCTTCCTTCTGGAATATCATTTTGTTAAAGAAAATATTGAGGAAATATACTCAAAATTCTTCAGATGGTGTAATAAAAGGTGAAAAGACTAGGAAAAATAATCCACATTGAACAAAAGAGTGACAAATTTTAACCATTAGTTGAATTTATACTTTTTACTTCTTTCTAGTGACCCCGCATGGCCAGGTAGTTAGGGCGCTCGACTCGCACTCTGAGAGTCGCGGGTTCGAATCCCCGTCACACCAAAATGCTCTCCATTTGAGCGTTATAATGTGACGATCAATCCCACTATTCGTTGGTAAAAGAGTAGTCCAAGAGTTGGCGGTGTGTGGTGATGACTAGCTGCCTTCTCTTAGGAACGGCTAGCGCAGATAGCCTTCGTGTAGCTTTGCGCGAAATTCAAAACAAACAAACTTCTTTCCAGAATAAATTTGAAATATGTAAATATAAATTTCAAATAATATTTCAGATTCTATAAAATTACAAGTTTTTTCTGAAATTTCGTCTTTTTATATTTTTGTTGATCTCATTATAAATATCCTAGGCTGAAACTATCAAAAACTTTCGCTTCTATTGTTTATTTCACAGATATTAATAACAATTTCCATGTTTCACTTGTGTACTTAAAATGTACTGGTATGTGAACAACAACTTAAAGCAGATATAAGCAGTATTACAGTTATAAATGCATTTTTGATTGGCAAACTTTTTAAAATCTTTATTTTATTTGATAAACATGATTAAATGACCCAATTTATTTATTTACATATTTTCTTAGTTTAGTATGGGAAATTACATCACTGTCAAAAAGTCAATTAAAAGTAATGTAATACTTCAATCCAGTGTTTTCCAAACTGGGGTCCACAAAACTGTCTCAGGGAGCCTCAGAAATATTTTCTTTAAACATTTTCTGATAACGAGAAGAACAATATCAACGATAATTTTATTCATTGCAAAAAAAAGGACTATACAACATTGTTTATGTTTGAGATTTTTTTTTTCAAACAGTAAATGCAATGAAAATAAGGTACATCACAGAGGCCAATTATTTTTAAAATATTTCTATTAATTCATTAGGTTGGGGACCTCAGGCTGTAAAAATTGGGAACCCTTGTTTTAAACGAAGTCTAAACCCAATACATGTTTATTTATTGTTTAATTGGATTTCAGTAGCAAAATATTACGTATATATTATAATATGGTGTATCTGTTCAAAATGTAAATCGATGGATTCACAGTATGAGTCGCAATATGCCGCTGAACACGCTTCACACTTTCAGTTGTGGAGGTGTTACTATTGTGATTGTCAATCTTGTTGGATTCACAGTATGAGTCGCAATATGCCGCTGAACACGCTTCACACTTTCAGTTGTGGAGGTGTTAACAAGATTGACAATCACAATAGTATTCGATTAAGAGTAGCCGCATAGGCGGTGGTGCTTCTGCCAGGCTGCTCTCTTTCGATAAACAGTTCTATATGCTGTTTGGCCCATGTGTTGCACAACAGACAATTTAAATTGATATATAAAACTTGTGTTATTAGCATATAGATATGCGAAGAAACAACCTTTTTACGGATATATATATATATATACCAAACTTATAACTATTCATCCAGAATATAGGAAAATTCAGGGCTTAAAATTTAAACGATTTTGGAACCTCATCACTTCGATACATGCAGTTCATCTCATCACCACGTTCGATCATGCGCTATCGGATGCTCGTGTGTCTTGACAATAGCCATGCAGCGTAGTTTCTATTGCAAAATTCTTCGTCGTGAGTATTTCATGTCCAAAACACACCATTTCTCCTTGCATATTTTTCATAATCCATCTGGAATACGAGGACGACAGTTTCACAGAACTCGTTTCAATGGTCTGGTCGCACAGAAATCTACAAATGCTATGTTCAGCGACTTGACCGGTATATCTTCGTGTAGAATAGCATAAATATCTGTTTCATTTCCAGCTGCATAAGGAATGCTACAGTTCAACGGATATGTCGTGGATCCCTTTTGCTTATGTTGCATGCTATTGCCTGAAGCAAGTGGACAGTTTTTGGTAATGATCTTTATGTTCATGAATTTTCGCTTGTTGCGAGACATCGCACTTTGCTTATCATGGCTTGGGTATGACTTGTTGTACTTCTTTCTCAAGCTAGTCCTGGCGGCCCAAGTTGATTCATATACCTTTGTTTCCCAATGCTATTAAGTACAAGTGATATCCCCGTTTTGTAAATTCTAAATCCCTATCTGAATAAATCTTTATGGTCTGTATGTATGAAGCTTTTTGTGTAGGAAAGGAATGTTACTTACCTTTCCCAAAACTTATCAATTTTCAGTGACATAACACTAACTACAAAACATCAAACAATTTTAAAATCTAGTTCTTTTACATGCTGTTACACTGCAAATTGATATAGACTGTGGTTGTCACGTGACTTGCTGATATGCATGTTCAAAATTATTTTAGTATACCGTACTTAACTCTCGGTATACGTAAAATAGTTTCAAAACAACACTAGAAATATGCCAAGAAACAGCCTTTTACAGATATATTCATTAGACTGTGTTTCTGTATTTATTTTTCTTTTCTAAGTATGGCCATGTATGAAGTTTTCTTGTGTTATGACACCTGGTTAAGTCTGTTTTAGTTACCATTTATTTTGTTATTTCTCAAAAATTAGAAAAAATATTTTCAATTAAAAGAAATACAAATATTAAGATAATTGTTTGCGTTTTATTGAAATTTTGTACCATTTTACGTTATATTATGTCAATGAAATAATATTATGTTATTTTAATATTATAGGGTTTACGCTGGATAACATTTGTGATAACATCTTTTGTTATTACTTTATTTCTTAACAAGTTTCACTTGCTCGTTTAACTAGTAATAAAATTACTTCCAATGCATACAAATTAGCTCAAATTATTTTGATATTTTATTGAAAATAACAAATAGAAAAAAGTGTTCAAACTGGTTAAGCAAAAGAAAAAGACACAGATCCTAAACCGTTATCAACTCTGTGCATCCTCAAAATGATTTGACTATTGAGTAAAATCCAACAAACATTAACATAGATAAATTACGTGGTCGGAGATTACTGCATGTACCGTGAATAGAGTGTGAAATAGAAAAAGTATTGTTAATTTATTAAGTTAAAGTGCTTTGGAGATTAAAATATATTAGATCAAAAGGTCTGAACATATTTAGGATTCTTGTAATTGGATGTGAAATATGAAATAAAGACCAGGTCAGAGACTCCTAAAGTTCAGGCATAACTTCTGGTTATAAATTGGCAATTTTTGTAACATATGTATATGAAAATATGCCTAAAATCTAAAGAGCAATAAACTGTTTTGTAAGTTAAGTTTCTATAAAAATATCCATACAAAATACAGCCAGACAATAATAAAATTCATAAATATAGGCAAAAGCTTTCTATTACGCTTTATTTGTAGACAAAATTTTCAAGTATTTCCTCCTAATATCTAAAGATTATGCTCGGTTTTATTCTTCATTTGTGTTTTGTTGTTCAAACTGATCTAATACATAGAATCTAATATCTAAAGATTATGTTCGGTTTTATTCTTCAACTGTGTATTGTCGTTCAAACTAATCTAATACATTAAAGCAAATATCTAAAGATTATGTTCGGTTTTATTCTTCAGTTGTGTTTTGTCGTTCAAACTGATCTAATACAATGAAGTATATAGAAAAAAAATCCAAATTCTTTCGTACAGTACTGAAAAATTGTAGTACTTCATTCAAAACTACATTATAGAAAAAAAAATTCTTCTAAAATGTCACTTTCTAACTGTTTCTAAAATGTATCATTTATTACAAATATGAGTAAAACATAAAAATTTGCTGATTGTATTTTACAACTAATATGTCAGCAATAATATAGTAATATTTGAAAGAAGAAAACATATTACAAGCTCAGCTTATTATGTAAATAATAAATAAATCATAAATATTTGACACTACAGTTATGACACATGCAGGTGTCTGCAAGAAGAGTCCCATTAAGACGTGTATATTTACTTTAATACTAATAAAATACACATACAAATAGATGATGACAAATTGTTATTTATTTATTTATTTATTTTAGTTCTATATTACAATCACGTATAAAAAGTTTTATTGTTCACCTCATATTATTAGAACTCATATAGAAATAAAATATATATATCCCAGTTTTGCAGCATATCATATCTAATAATTAATCATCCTAATAGACAGAAGTAATCAAATATATGGAAATGGAATTGAAAAATTATTAAGATATGTACAGGTTTTTACAAAAATGTGATGACTCCGAAACTTACATAAAAAAAGCATAATCCGTATAAGGAATCTAAACTATCAGTGTTAGTCGAACTAGAGAACAACTAAAGCTTTACGTCTGAAAATGTCTGTAATGCAGCTCTTCTTCATATTAAAACAGTAGTCTGTTTTCACGCAAGTAATAATAATAATCACAGAATAATTGTCTGGAACATCAACTTTTTTTTTCTCTTTTAGTTATACACTCAGCTGATACTTCTAAAACTAATTTAAATGGCACCATAGTAATTACAGCAACGAGTGATGGCACGTTTTATAATAACTTCATTAATATAAAATTACGAATTCAAACCTGTTAAAGATTATGCAACGAATTACTAACGAAACAAATATATTATCACAGGTTGTTTGAGTCACATTCAGAACGGAATTTCCCAAAAATTCCAACATCTTTTAGTATACTCCTGTTCTTCAGTAAATATTACAACTTTTGTTCAGAGCTCATCTTTACAGACCTCTCCAAAATAGTAAAGTTATTCCAAGGGCCTCTAATCGAATCATTGTCGAAGATAGCAGCTGGTTAATCCTTCTTTGTTTTTGAATTTGATTGTTTTGCTTTTCACTATCTCTCATTTCACCTTAGGAATGTGGCGCTTCATGTGCAAAGCTAGATGATCCGACCGTGCAAATGATCGCTCACATACTTTACACTTAAAAGGTTTTGCACCGGTGTGCTTTCTATAATGGCGAGTGAGCTCATCAGAACGTGCGAAACGCCATTGACACTCCGACCATTGACACTTGTAAGGTTTCTCTCCTGAAAATGATAAAAAAATATTGAAAGATTAGTTTTGCTGCAATAGCTATTTAGATTTTAAAAAGGGGGAATACTTACTTCGTGTAGTTGTTTAATCTTCGTAGTGCTATTCGTATTTAATGCGGTGTCATAAGTTCTGTATGATGTAAACTAATGCAGAAAGCGTCACAAGTTCTTCATGTTAGAATGTATATACATATATCTAAGCTACCTTGCTTTACATTTCATGTTTTTATAAAGCTCTGAAACCTTTCATCTATTTTGTCGACACTACCAACGTTATTAAGAACAGGAATTTTAAAAAGAATACCTTCTTTCTATTTGTAATTTTAGAAAATTGTCTGCAAAATGAAAAGTTCTCATGAACTTCATGAAGTTTAGTTTATAAATATTTCAAAAAAGTGTACTAATTCATTTTTAGATAATTAGGAATCACTAGTGTCAAACCGTTCATGTTTTGTGTTATTTGTTAAATTGTTTTTCAGAGTTCTATACAACTTATTTTTAAAGGTTATTAATCATAATTATGTGTGGAAACATATGAAACAAACCAAAAATATAAAATTGCACTGTTAAAGAATCTTTTAGATAATTTAAATCGTTTATTTTCAGTTCATTAAAGATGATGGTATCAACGATTAATAATAGGTATGCAAACTACGGTTTATAAGCACACTGAAAAGTTTTAGTGATGTTAGACTATATAAAGAAGAAGATCACAGGAATGCTCGATTTTGCAAAATATGTTGGTATTTTCTATCCGAATAAGGGGGAGTTTAGTTCCGGTAAGGACCTATTTATTCATCAATTTTTATAATGAAGGGTGAACACGGAAATATTCTACGGGTAACCTAAACGCTTACTCCAAATTGGTTTGTCGACCACCTACCGAGAGATAAATGAATGTTTACTCCCCGTCGGGTTTACTTTTTACAAAATCAACTTTTGACACGTACTTTTTCAGTAACAATGGCGGTACCTCAAACTAAATGACGAAGATAGAAAACCCATCATAAATTTTGTATGTGTTACACAATGTCGATGTCCTTACTTCAAACGTCAGACGAGAGTCTAAGAGTCCAAAATATAATCTGACGTCTTAAATTAGTTTAACTCAGAGTTTCGATTTATAGATAACATTTATAAGAGACTTAGTACAAAAATATATGTTCAGCTAGAGCATAGTAACTAATTTAAGTGAAGCAAATAATACGGTTTTCAATAAACTGGTCACCAATAAATCACAGATTGTATAATGTTCTGTTTTACCAGACTTGCTTTAAAAATAGAATAAAATGCACAAAATGACAGATTCATCCGTAAATTCAAAGTTTAGCACATAAACTAAAAAAAAATTAATTTAATAAAGATATTGTACGAGCATAAAAAACCTAATATTTGCATTTTTCGAGATCGAACCCGGTATATCCCATACAAGGAGCTCTTCTATATATACTGTTAATCAGAACTTATGACTATCTGGCTCTCATGTTTCTTTCCTCACAAACAGGGTCGTGGAACGATCGCTAGCTCAGAGCTTCTTCTTTTTTTTTCTTTTTATTATTTTGCATGTGTGTGTGTAAGCCAATTTTGGTACCTCTTGTGGATGAACACAATACCTCTCATACTTGAGTGCTATCCATCTGACTACTTCTAACAAGGCACTTATTAACAAATCAGACGAGACGAGTAAAAATTCACTCAAAATCCAAGGTTATCAGTGAAGAAAAAAGCAAACACATTATCCGAAAAGCTACAAATGTTTTTACTTAAACTAGATATTTATTTGCGAAATCGAAATTTTTCTTTTTTGAATGGTCAAATAATCAGTCATATGAAAATCAAAAGGGAAAGTCACAAAATTAAATCAACACACATTTCACCATTTGTCTGCTAATCATGTACATTTTCACTTGTCTCAAAAATTGCTAACTTACCTGTATGTATTCGTTGATGGGCTTTAAGGTGAGAGCTTTTTGTATACACTTTAGTACAACCTACAAAAAAAATATAGTATTTATGAGGTTGACGAATTATCAACCATGAATAGAATCATTAAAAAACAAAGACAAACTCAACACTTAGTGAGGTGTTTTCATTCAAAATTAATACTGTAGCTACCCACCAAAAAACACCCCCTCAGTAGCTACAAACAAAAAATAAATCACTCCAAAAGATCAGTATAATGTTAAAGAAAATCTTCGAAGATTAACTGCCACCTTAATACATAGTCTTCATTATGCTGCTAAAACCTTTATGACGGAATGATTGCTAAAAACATAAAGGAAAAAGATGTTTGTTTGGAATTAAGCACAAAGCTACACAATGGGCGATCTGTGCTCTGCCCACCACGGGTATCGAAACCCGGTTTTTAGCGTTGTAAGTCCGCAGACATTCCGCTGTGCCCCTGGGGGGGGGGGCAAGAGAAAGATGTAATGATATGTTTGTAGCAAATTCGATTAGGGTATCTTGTGTAAGGTTACTGATACGCTGGGAATAGTAAAAATTCTACATGGTTTGTATTAATTTCCATCACTCGCAACGTAACTTGTTTAAAAAAATGGAAGTATAATTTTTAAGTAGTATATATAGTGTTTTAAGTAGTATATATAGTGTTTTAAGTAGTATATATAGTGTTTTTAAGTAGTATATATAGTGTTTTAAGTAGTATATATATAGTGTTTTAAGCAGTTTATATAAGTGTTTTTAAGTAGTATATATAGTGTTTTTAAGTAGTATATATA
>NW_013665751.1:623828-633129 GCF_000517525.1 Limulus polyphemus
AGTGTTTTAAGTAGTATATATAGTGTTTTAAGTAGTATATATATATATAGTGTATACATAAATATTGCTTATTATTATTATCGTTACCTTTTACAACCCGCATGTGTTTATCCTAATACACAGTCTGATAAACACAGGAAACTGTTCTCGGTGGTGTACAAAAAGGGCTCTTTATGTTGGAAATAGTTTGTTATATAGGTTCCCCCGGTATGACAGCGGTAAGTCTACGGATTTACAATATCAAAATCAGGGGTTCGATTCCCCTCGGTGGACACAGCAGATAGCCCGATGTGGCTTCGGTATAAAGCACACACACACACATTGTTATAGCGATATACTTGAGAATAATCGTACTAACGATCGAAGCATCGTACTGGTATAAATAAAAAACTTTTCTTAAAAACCTACTGTAAAAGTTCTAACTCATAAGAACAGCTCATATTTCTACTCTGTCACAATAACTGGTTGTGGATCCTCACAGCTTTGAAAATATTTCAGGGTGGCTGACTAGTTAATGTCTATGATTTTCTATTGGTAACTTAAGCCAGCACAAAACCTATATAATTTGTAGGGGCTTTTAACTGCTGTCTAGAAGTATTTATTAGTCAAATTCATATTATTTATTAAAGACTTTTTCAGTGACTATTAATAAACGAGTGTCTTTGTCCTGAAGCTTTTAGGCGCCAGAGTCAGGTTATTAGTAATACAACATTTTATTCTAGCCCCCCCCCCCTCCCAGTGGCACAGCGGCATGTCTGCGGACTTACAACGTTAGAATCCGGGTTTCGATACTCGTGGTGGGCAGAGCACCGATAGCCCATTGTGTAGCTTTGTGCTTAATTACAAACCAACAAACAAATTTTATTCTAACTGCTATAATTTTGAAAAACAGCTACCTTAGATTTTGATCACAATGAGGTAGTAATAGTAAAAACAAACAAACATGGTATTTAAATAATGTAAACTACCTAAACTTTTAAACTTGCGTAGTTTGTAAAAATAAAATGATCCATAAAACACCTGGTTGAGAAACGGTACAATTTGGTATTAACTTATCATTTGAATGGAAACTAACCAATGAGGGAGATCAGATCATGAATGAAGAATATCAGGTGCTTGAAATAAATTAAAAATACTTCTTAAAAGTAATTTCAACCAAGTGTTTATTCTGTAAACCAATAAGACAATTTCGATCTCCACTAAAGGATAAATTTGTTATTTTAATCATCAAAAGTAACTTTGGCCGTTACAGCAAATAATTACTTAAAAGTCTGGATATGACTTTGGTAGCATCTTCATACGATTACGCTCTCCTAACTAAAAAATATCTTACGAACAAAATGATATCGGACAAAGTTGTGATTTGGCTACAGACCCTAAAACGTACAAAAACTTAACGTAACGTCTTACAATATACTACATATTATAAACGTACGTTCCGCAATCAATGTAAAGTAATTTCAGTAAATTCACAATCCATTTTACATTTGCTAGAATAAAAATCCCCAAAATCATGCGATTACAGTACTTGCTATTTCTCTATGGCAAGCTTTAAAAAAAAAAAGGTCATTTCAAAGCACAATTCTTATCACTAATTTGAAATTATTTAGAATAAAATATAAACATATTCTCAATTTCAGAGTTAATAAATGGATTTATTAAAGTTGCATAAAAGTGCTACAAAGCTCTCTATATACCTGGGTAATCACAATGGTGAATTCTTCTTTTTTCAAGCTCTGGATTGTTTCTCCTGTTGCTTTTCAACTGATGGCATTCATGAAGCAGAGATCCAGATGGAGAAGCATGCGGCTGACAGGAGTCCGGATACGGTGGAGGTGGAGTCCGTCGGCTCTGCAAAGACAGTGTCTCCATTGAAGGACTACCTGGTTCGGAGTTAGGTGGTGTGGGTGGTGTGTACACATGGGATACGGTGAAATGAAGGCCCATAGAAGTGAATTTGTAAGGTTGTATATTGTTGCAAGATGTTTGCGACAACCTTTGGTGCATGTTCGTGTTCTGGAATGGAGCAGCAGTTCCTGAAGTGGTTGAATATTTTCCGGTTGGTGTTACTTGAGGCATTAACTCAGATAAAGAAGAAGGCTTCTCCTGCTTTATAGTAGTTAAAAGCGGGTCGTGACAATTACGGTCTAATGAAGTATCATTGGAATATGGGCATGAAGGCAGGGAATCGGTTTCTGTCTTGATTTGGGGAAAGTCCAGGTTGTCGGGGTCAAACTTGTAGAAGTGAGCAATATCTTCCCATAATGAAGTAGAACGAGATTTATTATCTGGGCTAGGCACAGGTGCTGGCTTCACAAAGACATCATCATTATGTTTGTCATACATTAAACTGCTGGTGTTTATTATACAGTTTTCTCGTAAAGCAGTACCGTGTTGTTGTTGATGAGGGTCATGGGGCTGGTTAAAGATTACAGGAGCAACATGGACATCGTTCATGTTGAAAGCCTTTTCGTATGAGGAACTGAGGGCACCAAAGGAAGTACAACCTATGACGTTATTCAGGGTGGCTGTCCACTGATCTCTGTGTTCTTCGAAAAACTCGTCTACTTGTGAGGCACTCACCCTACGGGGTTTTTGCACAGCCAATTCCTCCACGTGCTGTTTACCGAGATAAGCGTCAAGCTCAGCGTCAACCTACGAAAAAAAAACGCTTTTAAAAAGGAGTTTGTGAGATACTCGTCAATAGGTCATCATTACGAAATGGCCTAGTACGAAGACTAAATAAGAACTTAAAAAATGAATGAAATAAATCGCCGAAAAAAGTCAAGTGCTTATAATTGTCACACACTATATATTATTACAGTGCATATCTATAACGTTTATTATACTACAAAACTTATAATTATCCAGTGTGTGTGAAAGTTTTTCAAAGCCTCAGTGAAATGTTTCAAATAAAAATTTGAAGTAAACACCAAGGAACTGTCGATACTTCTCTAGTAAAAGCATTGAAAGTATACGTTTTCTGTTCAGTTTTGGGTATCATGATTATGTGAAAATGAATTCTCAATGTTGGAAGATCTTTCTAATGTCACGTTTTGATGAAAGGAGTGATGTTTGTACAAGTAAATGTTTCAGCTTTTCCATTTAAATTGTTCTGTCAATATTTCGCAATAATAGAGCACAAAACATTAAAAGAATCTCCATTTTATTATTTAGGAAAGTTTCTCATCATTTACTGGAATTTCAAAAATACTGATTTGGATGTAACAGTTAATATCATGTAACTAACATTTTGTTATTAAAGCTCATAAATCATTGCAGTCACAAAATCTGAATGTATATATTTCTTGTTTAAAATGGAGAGTTAGCTAATTTCGGTATTGTTAGAGACAGAGAAAGGAGTTGCATCTCAAGTTGTTTGCATAAGTTGTATATTTGTTCCCTCAAAAGTAACATTCACAGTTTCCATAGATAAAAAAATGTTTAGCACTGGAAAAATCTCTTATAGATATTTGAATTTTTTTATATTTAAACCAGCATGACTCCATGTTTCTGTATTTCCTACTTCATTGTTAGTATGTCTGTCTGGCCGATTAACTTTCTGTTTTTCTTTCTCGGTCAATTTGTCTCTGTCTATTTCCTCCTCCTTCTTGTTTTCTTTTCTCGGCGTGCACACTGTGGCTCCTCTTCCATGAACTTGGCTTGTTGAAAAACACCATCACAAACAGATGGTCATTTATGTTTCGTTATCACAGAGCTTGTGAAATAAACGGTACTGATTCAGTTTCTTCGTATTTATACTTAACCGCACATTGGAAACTGTATAAGGATATCTGAGATGCCAGCCAATTTGATCGAATAGGTGTTAGTTTTCAGTAGCAGGCCATTTTCAGCTGCAGTCATTATTCAGTTTGCATTAAGTAGATTGATTGGCCAATTTCTCACCACGTGCATTCAAGTATGTATGTGTGTGTTTCAACTTCGAACGAAATATCACAGTTGCCCAGACAATGTCTTCTTCTATTGCTGGCTGTAGATTCTTTCATGAAGAGGAAGGAAGATAACACAGGAAGTTCCGGTGTGGAAATGTGACCTCCCGTTCGAAACATAACTGATACTTAGACTTACTTAATGCTGTAAAATATAATATAATTTTCATAGATAACCGTCAGCAACGTGAGAGTTTGACGTTATGAGAGCATTGTTTGTGTGAAACGTTCTAATATAACGTAATACCAGCTTTTGCAAAAAACTTATTTTAATGATCGAAAAACAAAACTATTCCATTATCGATAAAATCAACCAATTTTGTTTGGTAAATTATTGATAATTATAAATGACTGCTTTTACTTGCTATGTTGTCGTTGTTTGTAATTAAGCACAAAGCTACACCATGGGCTATCTGTGCTCTGCCCAGCACGGGTATCGAAACCCGAATTCTAGCGTTAGAAGTCCGCAGACATATCGCTGTGCCACTGGGAGCTACTTGCTATGATTCAAATAGGTTTTGACAATAAAAAGACAATGAGATTCAGAACTTAACTCTTTGATCTTTTTACGTGGACATCAATGACAGTTAATATATGTTTTTGCAGTCACTGCATCTTCGAATATATTTTCAGCATTCCAGAGTTTCTCAATTCATTACTTGATGTCACAAACTTTTAATTGCACTTTTCAATCAAAATTAAAAGCTACTTCAAATTAGGATACATGGATTTATAAAAGCTAAACATTATTTAAGCTTATAGCAGAGCTTAGTTGTGTTTTTAACCGGATCTCAAAGTACATGAGCCCATTGTACAGGCTTTAAACGGAAAGATGAGTTGAAAGACATCAACAAATTCTGTTACATCGTCAGACTAGCCACATTCCCAACTGTTCAATTTATGCTGAAAATGACAATTACTTGCTAAAGGACTTTATTATTAAGTGAGATAAGTATTAAATTATTTCAGGAAATTGGACATTTAACAATTTATTTTAATTATTTCAAAACATTTTACTAATATTCATATAAAACACTAAACAAAATACGACTTTAACTGATGTTGTATGCGTTTTCTGTTTTTTCATTTACTAGTTTAATTATTGCAGGCTTTGAAATATCCAATTCAAGATATGAAACTTTATGCTGTTAACATTCCTTGTATCCATAAAACCCAGTGTATGTATACATAAAAACTGAAAACTATTTATAAAATTATCGCTGTCAACTAAGTGGTCACTAATGTTGTAGGTAACAAGAATGTTTTAACAGAATAACCCATTACCATTTATAGTTTCAAACAAGAAAGGATTTTCGAAATAAGGAAACATAATACAGTCCTGCATCACAATTGGCCCGGCATGGCCAGGTGGTTAGGACGGTCGACTCGCAGTCTGCGGGTCGCGGGTTCGCATCCCCATCCCACAAAACATGCTCGCCCTTTCAGCTGTGGGGGCGTTATAATGTGACGGTCAATCCCACTATTCGTTGGTAAAAGAGTAGCCCAAGAGTTGGCGGTGGGTGGTGATGACTAGCTGCCTTCCCTCTAGTCTTACACTGCTAAATTAGGGACGGCTAGCGCAGATAGCCCTCGTGTAGCTTTGCGCGAAATTCAAAACAAACAAACAAACAAACAAGCATCACAATGACATGGTTGGTTGGAATAAGAAAATGTGATACAGTCCTGCATCACAATGACATGGTTGGTTGAAATAAGAAAATGTGATACAGTCCTGCATCACAATGACATGGTTGGTTGAAATAAGAAAATATAATACAGTCCTGCATCACAGTGACATGGTTGGTTTTCTTGTATCACTCATGATGCATGCAACTAACTTCAAGTTGGAACATTTTATGGTAATAAACAAATTTCTCTCATATTTTTTACATTATTTTGAGAAATCTAATATAAAATAAAAGTTACATAAAGTTATATAAAATTTAGCAGCCTGCACACTGGGTTATGGGGTTTTCTTATTATTAAGAAAATACTTTTGACTGTTAACAAAATAATTGGAATTGATTCAAAATTCTCTAAGCTAACGATGTAGTTATCTTCTCCTTAAAATACGACTTCAGAACACAATATGATGATGGCGGTTATTTTCTATGATATATTCATAAAGCTGTTTCCCGCTGGCTCAGTGATTAATCTTAGGGTTTCAAAGACTAAAACTCTGATTTCGATACCCGCGATGGACAGAGCACAGATAGCCTATTCTGTAGATTTGTGTTTAACAACAAACAAACAAATATTCATAAAGTGACATATAAGACGCGGCTGTTACAGTTTTAGAATCAAAGAGAAAATAATTTGAATGTTTTTGTTTTATTTTACGTATTTAGTTAAACTGTACTTAAAATCCTCAATGTCAAGTATGTATAATTATAGTCAATTTGAAATCTTGATACTAACAGTAACTTCTTAGCTTAGGCTTTCTTGATGATATGATAATGTAGTATAATTGAAATCCTTAAAATAATAATACTAAAGTTCCAGTTTCCGGTATTTTGTGTGTATGTGTGTCCTTATAGCTTTGGTACTGCAAGTGTTTATTTATAATATCACTGGGCGTGGCATGGCCTGGTGATTAGGACACGCGGCTCGCATCCTGCGGGTTGCGGGATAGAACTCCGTCACCGAAAATCTTCTCTCTTTCAGCCATAGAGTCCTTATAATGTGACGGTTAATCTCACCATTCGTTAGTAATGAGTGGCTCAGAAGCTGGCGGTAGCTGGTTTTGACTAGCTGCCTTTATTTTAGAGTCTAGTATATTATTTCAATTTAGGGACAGCTAATGCAGATAGTCCTCGAGTAGCTTTGGGCGGAATTTAACAAACAAAACCAATTTGATATCGTTCTCACGAGAATCATTAAAAAAAGAAGTCACTAGTCATGGAAAATGTAAACACATGGAACGCACGCATAAATGTACAACAACCTTATTATGGATCATTAGTTATTGCTAGGTGTTACGTTTTCTCGTTCAGTACAACTGTATGTAATGGATTTTAGTAAATCGTATAACTATAAAAATTCGCCCTTTGAATTACTCTTACTAGGATAAACGTCCACATTCTTCTGTAATTTACTTGTTTATAAAATGCAATATTATGACTACTTTATATTCTGAAATTAAACATCGTATGCGTTCCTTATCGGTTGATGATATGTAGCTGAGCAAACTAATGCCAAAACTACAAAGTATAGCCTCAATTATTCAACATAGTAGACTAAGCATTAGGTGATAATTAATGCAAATAATGTGTTCTTAAGTCTTAAAGCGCTTCAGAAGAACACGAAATTAATGATAACTCATTCCTTATATGTACATGTTTCGTTAACTCAATAAACAGTTACTTTTCAACCACATACATCTTTAGCACCTTGCTGTTTTTAGTCATTTGTTTTTGGTCAGTAGGTATGACCTTACGTTGTGATCGTTAAATCAATTCTTTGAACCAGCATAGCCATTAGTAAAGCCTTTAAGCTTAGTTAAAATGTTATCAAAACTGCTTTTGTAAACAGTGTTTTAATGTCGAATTTTTCCTATTTTTTAAACCTTATAAAATATAATTTACATTTTTAATGTTTTCGTGACATACTTCTTTGTCTGAAAACATACATACACACCAATAAACGCTTTGATTATTTTAACACCGATACACAAATTAAATCACTTTCATATGAAAAATGTATAACACATAAATGTGGAATAATAACTCTATTTACAGTTGTAAATAATATTATTTTCCGATCAGGGTAAGCTATGTACTTAGAGTGAAACTAAAAATCAACCTGGCAATCAGTATAGCTAATTAAATATACTTTTCTTACGTTTCTAGTTATAAAACTTAGAATAGATTGTTTCATTAGTTGGGTATCCTCGCTGTTCATGATATTTTCGTGTTTAGCCGTTATTGTGTATTTTTCACCATAAGTTGTATATGCACGTGTGTTGTTTTTATCGGTGTGACTTCAAACATGATAAAAAATCATGATACATGATATAGGAAGAAAGAGAGAGTGTATACCAGAATATTAGAGACAGACAAAACGAAAAAAAACATGAAATAGTTCCTTTTCTCCTGTTGGAAAAAGAAGGTCGAGTTTAGATAGCATCTGAATGGAATCTTCTACAGGTGGTCCATGTAAACGTTGCTGTGATTGTCACGACAAGTCTAAGATGGATGAACCAAGAAGGAACGTGTAGTCAGAAGCCTATGAAAAGCACACGTGGGACATGAACGAGACATGTATCTCACGGGAATACGCGGGAATCGAGAAACACGATAACTCTGTTTTGTAGTTCCGTCTTCAGTCTCTGCTCATCTATCTATCAAAGTGTGTAACACGTCCTTCCCACCCGTTTTACTGTATACATCATATAAAAAGCTATTTAGCACCATCTTTCTCTGGGTAGTCGCCTAACCGTTATAATGAAGAGAAAAATAGATCCTGAGATAAGAAAAAAAAAGTAACATTTCGACTAAAACAAATCATTCAGACGAATGCTAGTAATTAGCCCAAGACAAATCTCTGCTCTTTTATCTAACAAAGTAGTGTAGCTTTTTGCTTTCTCGCTCTTTTACTGTACATCATATAACTCCTCTTCAACACCGTATGAAGATATAAACAGACTTTGAGATGAAAAGGCGGAATGATGTTGATAACAGCAGATCATTCATATAAAAGCTGGTAATAAGCTCCAAGCAACAGTTTTCTCAAACGCATTTCATTACCAATATTATCAGCATTAGAACATTACCTGTTTAAAGAAATAAAAAAAATATCCAAGTCGTCACTGTATTTATTAAAATGTCTGTATTTATATGTTACAGAAATAAAAGGCTGAAAGTATTATAATTTTATTCAATGTAAAAAATACATTTGTGTTAACACTGTAAGCACATACACACATTACTGTTGTAGTCCTAATGAAAACAATAATAAATGAAGGGAGACCAAGAATGCAATTGAAATCGCCGAAAATGCAGCACAAAAGAACAGTAGGACAATGAAGAACAATTTGGTAACTCGTGTTTCAAGTTCAAAAAGCACTAAGATTAATAAAATGCCTGAAGAAGGAAGAACGAGGGTGAAACGGGAGTTCGTCATTTCAGTTGGCACAATTAAATTTACTTCTAAAGTTTAAAGAGAGGACTACGTTTGTTTTTGAATTTCGCGCAAAGCTACACGAGGGCTATCTGCGCTAGCCGTCCCTAATGTAGCAGTGTAAGACTAGAGGGAAGGCAGCTACTCATCACCACCCACCGCCAACTCTTGGGCTACTCTTTTACCAACGAATAGTGGGATTGACCGTCACATTATAACGCCACCACGACTGA
>NW_013665751.1:633724-645493 GCF_000517525.1 Limulus polyphemus
CCCTCAGATTACGAGTCGAGTGCCCTAACCACCTGGCCATGCCGGGCGAGAGGACTACGTTTCATTTATGAAATATAAAATCCTAGCTATCATTTACTGCCCATAACAAATAACGGCCAATGGCAGTAGCCTCAAAGACCATATATATATATATATCAAAATAAAACATTAAATTGATTACTGTGTAAAATCACGAATGGGAGGTTTAATATAGTACATCTTTTGTTAACATTGTTTGTTACTCTAAATTATTATTATTTTTATTTATTGCACACCTTAGCTCGATGCAGTTTTAATTTAGCACGAAATGCATGTGGTGATTTAAGTTTAACTTTTTTGAACCTAAAAATAGTATATTTTATGTTTATTATCATGCTCGGAATTCTGCGTTTTAACCTAAAATTATCAAATTCATACCTTTCATTTGTATAATTAATTATCAAAGAAATAAATTACTGAACTTTTCAGATTTGTGACTGTTTAAAACTTAAGATGTTTACGAACCTAAGTATTCAAGATAATAAGCATTTCCGTTTCTATGTGACTGAGATGCGCAAATTTTAATGATACTGTGTAACACGATCTGAAATAAAATTCTCTACAATCAAATAGTAGTCACGTACACTTGAATTGTTCAGACTTTTCATTTGTTTTGGTATGTGTTTTTTATTTTTTTCTGTGTTGGAATAATTTAATAGATTAATTATCATTTCTAAATTCCTGTTTAACATAAAAGATATAAATTTGCCTAAAACACTATACGTAGCAATATTGATGCAAGATTAAACCAGCGAACAGTTTCATATAATGTGACATATTTTCTTCAGGTTCTAAGCCTATCGCATCAGGAATGAAATTGCAGTATGATGATGTATTTAAGCTATACGGTGAGGATATGAGTCATGTTTCTCTAGCTAGTTTATTGCCCAAGATACAGGCAAAATCACTTTTCTGTATTCTAAATAATAATTTGATTATGACTTTTAAAAAAATGTTATATAATTCTGTTTAATAAAGTTTACAAAACAAGAAATGAAAAAAAAAACTGCATTGTAAAATTCAAAATTAGGCAGCAACTGACCTTCAGCTCCACGCTCCGTGTTTTGCGATAAAACCCTTCATTTCAGCATTTATAATAGGACTTAATCTTTTCAGTTTATAGAATTACTCAATCTAATAATCAAAGAAGTACCAGTTTACGAAGCTTTTCTACTGTAGTAAATGTTAGTGGTGTTGATCTTACGTTCGAATATCGTAGCTGGACAAAGCACAATACCTGTAAAAAGCTATTCAATGCATTTCACATACAGGTTTAGCCTATATCTCAAGTGGAATATGGTGTGGGTAAATAGTCTTGCGTTCAGTTCTCCATACTAAAAAAATATCTCGATAATAGTACGTGATATTTGTTTTGATGTTTATAGTTAATTAATGGTAAATATTTACTCAAGGTAAGTTGTCAAAAATCAGAGGTGAGTAGCGATAAGTTCACTGTACCTTAGACTTAACATAATTGATATTTCCTATGGTTGCTCGAGACTTGTTTTTGCCTGTTGCTTATCCATTTTACAAGCCAATTGTTCCATGGAGACAATACAAAGTTTGTCACGGCTGCAAATGTGCACCACATTTGCTTGATTAAAAGATTTAAACATATTTTCACATATCGTATGATTTATTTGACCGAAATAGAATGTTTAGGAGAATAAAATGCATGCTTTTCAAACTGTATTCTCTTTTTTTTTGATAGATTGTTTCGGCAGAGTATTCGTGATGAGTACACTACAATGGACGGCAACTGCCTGTTGTATAGAAACACAAGTGTAGAGTATAACGTTTCGAAAGTCTTCCGTCGTTTCTGAACTCATAATTCATAGTAACATTTACCGAGAACCAGAATTCGGTTAGCTATCTCTATTCGTCATAATCACACACGCATAACATTAAGAAAGCTAATATTCTATTCCACAACACTGTACTATTTATAAAGTTTAGAAACAGCTTGAATGGGTAACGAAGAAAACTTTATTAGTCTCAAAGTAGATTCCTCGTTATAGAATTTGACAAAGCTTATAGCGAGAAAGGAGACATATGGCTTGGCGCTATCCCAGTCTAACAATAACTTCCATACGTATAGCTCATCCTATTCTTATCCTCAAACTGTCATATTGATAATATAAATACCAGACCAAAACTTTGAGGCTAAATGTACCACACATGTGACGGAGGTAATTATACACAAACTAAATTGATATATACACATATATGTATGCATTAATTGTATGTTTAAATTTTTTTTCTTTTGCATATATGTCACTACTTTTCCCAGAGAACAAAACATTTTTTGCCAAATGTTAACTATTTAGCCCAAAAAAATTGAACATTTTTTTCAAGCTCTCTTCCTCTATTGTGCATTTTGTTAAGCATCAGTATAGATCTTGATAGAAACGATTCCACTTACAACTAAGGTCTACACACTCACAAAAAGGTTTCAGTGTCATTAGAACATTTACTGGATTGTTGACTAACACTTGCTTTATTCGCAACTATTACTTAATGTTCATTTTGCTATCAACACCCTAACTCACTTATTACCTGAATATTGCCCTTTTACTGCAAGACCGATAAGATAAAGTCACCTAAAACAATAAAAAATGCTAATTCTGAAGAAAATGAAAATTATGGCATTTGGATAAGTAGAAAAAGAAATTTACAAATATTTTAGCTAAGTACTTGCTATACTTGTGTAGACACTTGAATTACATTATATCTATTGTTAATTTTACATCGGCCTGACATAGCATGGTGGTTAGAGATCTCGACCCACAATCTGCATGTCGCGGGTTCGAGTCCTGACACTGAACATACTTACCCTTTCAGTCATGTGGACGATGTAATGTGACGGTCAATTTCGTTGATAAAGTTAGTGGTGGGTAATATTGATTAGCTAGTTACCTTCCCTCTAGTCTATCATTTCTAAATTAGGACAGCAAGAGCAGATAGCCCTCTAGTAGCTTTGCGCGAAATTCAACAAACAAACAATTTCCCTTTAAAGAACCATTATTATAACAGAGCATTGAAGCCAATAATTACCAGTTAAACTAAATTATCATCCAGTAATTATAAGCCTGTTAGTCTTACATCAGTTGTGGGAAAAGTTTTGGAAAGTCTGATAAAAGATGCTTTGCAAAACCATTTAACAAAGTTTATAATTTTATTGGATAGTCAATATGGTAAGTCTTAGTGCAATGCAAGTTAATAAATACCTTCCCCCAACCTGACAGTAAGTTTATGAAATTACAATGCTAAAATGGTGGGATCGATTCCTAGCAGCGGAAGGAACGCAGATACTTCCTTGTTTAGATCTGCGCTAATAAACAATATTTACCTTCTCCGTCTAGCATTATTTATGAAAAACAAAAAATATATTTATTTTTAACCAGTATGCTTTTGTCATAGTCTTAAAATGCACATACGTAGAAGACAAGAAAACAGCGAATTAATCGAACACTTCTTTGTTTACTTGCGAAATTGTTAACAGACATATTTCATCACTATGTAATCGTTTGTAACAAGTTTTGTACATCCCGGGTCGCCGTAATTCATGTTTAAGACAGGTTCCGGTAAGAGTTATGTGTCATAACCGGTGCACAGGACGAAGAAGCTACAGAAATGTCAATAAAATGGTTTGGCTTGAATGCCAATGTATGAGTCATACATCCGCCCCTTTCCAGAAAACTAATGGTTATTAGTTCTGGCCCTTAGGTGATCTTGCAAAAGGTTGACACGGATTTGTCCGGACGGACGTGACGATCAAGTTCTTAGTTCTAACTATCGACTAGTTTACGAGATGTTGAGTGCGGATTTCTGTTTTGTTTTCCAAACACAAGTTCAAACCTTTTTAATTTTATAATTCTGTTTGTATAAGCCTACAGAGTAAAATGTACGAAATATTATTCTAGCAGTTTCTTTATTCACAATGGTAACATTTTGTAACAAGAATTAGTATTTAACTTTGCAGAAAAACTAATCAATTCGAGTATCTTGAATCCTATTTTCTTTCCTATTCCGTGAAGAAAATTTTATTTTCAGGCAACCACTTTACTCTGAATTTTCTGAAGTCTTCTAAAAAAATGTTCGTTGATCTTCGACTCGTTCCCCTTCATTGTTTTCTCTTTGAGAATCTCTGCCTTTGCTATTTCAGCTCGCCCGCCTTCCCAACCAGATTTTCATGAATAAGAGCAGTATATGAACTTTTAGTCCTGCATACTTATTACTTGTGGATCTTATTTTTATACCTTATAGTTTACTCAATACAACGCCAGTCTTACTTAGCCTGTCAAAAAAAAAAAAAAGACTGCATAAAAATAGAGCCCAATTTTATTATCAGCGTAGTTCTACATGACTGCAGTGAATCAGGTTCAACTCGATTCATCTAACCCTAAAACACATCAGTGCTGTAAAACCCCAAAATACATACGTATATATGTGTGTATATATAAAAAGCAAGAGATACGTGCTAGTATTTATACATCTTACTTAAACTATTACTATGTATGAATATGTATATATATAACATGCTGCTGTTACATAAATATTTCTTTATCTTGATACTTTTGTACTATATCTTTAAAGAAATTAGCTTACTGGTTTTTTCCAATCAAAGGATGATCCTTCTACTCCTTTTATCTTTGGGGGTAGAATGCAGTCCGGAACGATTTGATCTTCTTCAAGCACTTGATTTGTTCCCATTAACACACTTCTATCCATAGTCCGTAACTCAATACAGAGTGAGTTTTTAGAGAGCCTACGGACTATCAATGCTTCAGAGACACACTGTCTGCGTTATCGTCCACCGCGTTAAGTTGTATCAGAATAGGCTGATTAAAGGCATAGCGTGATCCCCTATTTCGTAAATTCTGTGCGTGCGCAAATGTTCACTTTTAAACTCTTAAAGTCACTGATCCAAGCAGCGAGCTCGGTCGAGTATATCTAAACATTTAATGTCTCCTAACAACAGTTTTATCAATGAATTCTTACAGCGTCCAACTTTTAATGGTCTTAAGTGTGAGTATTGTGCATGTCCTACTCTAACGTCATCGTCCTGAGCACTGGTATTGGTTAGTTACTTCTGAATAATCCCCTACTTGTTTGATTGGTTAAAGTAGGCCGTACTGTTCATGCAGCTTGACTGGTTTGTGAATGAACAAAGCTGTTTGCTAACGTGTATGCGCTTGACACAACATGTTTTCTGAAATGCAGGTACACGGACTTGCAGCGGATCTTCCGCACAGTGTTTTTTTTATTATTTTAGTTTCAATGTAAAATGTATAAATAATTTTTTTTATAAGATAGAACGCTATATCAATATTGTCAGCTGATTTTATACTTTGCCGAAATCAAAGAGATAGGACCTGAACGGGTGAATTTTTCAAACCCGTTTTCAATACACACACACACGCATACAAAAACAAAAAAACTGAAAGTGAACTCATCGCCGTTTCATTGGTCCTGTATGATCTTTATCATCGATTGAATGGCGTCAACAGAACTGATTTATTTCTTATTAGTTAACTTGTAAAGTTGTTTTCTTAACGCAAAGCTACACGGTGGGCTATCTTGGTTCTTTCAAGCGTGGGAAATCGAACCCAGGATTTTAGAACTGCAAATACGTAAAGTTACTACTGATCTACCTGTGGGTTGCTTGTGAAATATGACAGCAGTAACTAGCTGTTATATTTTTAGTCGTTATTCTGAGGCCTTTATAAAAAAAGTTTATGTTTAAGAAACAATAAAATATTCTTGGTGCAAGGAACGCTTTGGCCCTGTCATCAAGTAGATTTGTGTCTTCCAGACATGTTTGTTTGTAGTTGAAGCGCAAAGCTACACAACGGGCTATCTATGCTCTGCACACCACATGTATCGAAACCCGGTTTCTGCCGTTATAAGTCCGAAGACATGCCGCTGTGCCACCGGGGAGCTTCCAGAAATGATTTAATGTATATATATTTATATTATTTTGCAATACAAGTTACGATAAAAAAATCAAGATACGTTATGAGGAAAACAGACATACGAACAGTTGCATATATCTATTTGGATTACGTGATATGCATCATGGTGACGAAAAGAAGTAAGAAGAAAATATATATTACAGCTGGAAGATCCAATAGAACCCAACAAATGAACATATTTTTCGTAATTTTATTTATAAAACATTTTTATTATAATTTATACATGTATATAAATACAGAGTCTCCATCTAAACGCATTTCATAATGAACGTACAGTAGGCCACATTCCGATGACGAAATCGTTCATTACTCATCTGAAAACAGGACGATGTGCTATCTGCGCAGAACTTGACCGGCTGATTGCTAAATCAAGTACTGGCTGCTGTATTTCAGTAAGTACATTAACATTCTTGGAAGTGTTATATCTTTGCTTGATGAAATTCGTTTCGAAGAAACAAATCTCTTAAAATATGTATTGTAAACTTTTTATTGGAGACCACATTGTAAACAAAGAGCTATGTACAAAATTCCACCCAGGGAAACATCTTTAACTATAACTTTTTTTAAATAAAAATGAGCAGCACTGATTCTTAAATTGTGAACTTTCACTGCAAATATAAAAGTTCTAAAAGTCGTTCAGTTAAACTAAATTAAATAAACTGTAAATAATAATCTTAATTAAAACATATATGTTGCTTTAAACATTAATTCGGATGTATTTATAATTTCAAAATAAAAAGGATTTATTATTACACGTGAACAAACCAGTGCTTTGATTTCGTGTTTAACCCATAAGAAATTAGTAACTTTGAATGAGTTCTATAAGGTTATATTATATTATATTTACTTTAGATTACACATGTTCAATGGCCTACTTACTACAAGAACGAAGATATCATGACGAATACTCTGGTTCACATTCTTTTTTTTTTTTAGATCACGTGCCCTGAGTGACAAATCAAAATGTTTCAATAAAGAATATTTTTACAATAATCAACGTTTTACCTTGCTTCCAAACGCATTCATATACACTATTCCACCCTTTGGTATAATATCAAAAATATAAGCTAGTTTTTTATAAGGTGATCAATAACTTTGGGTTTATTAGACAAACGTATTATGATTCTTTAGTTATGAAAAAATTGAATTTAGTGACAAATTTGAAAAGATCTTCATACGTCATTCCAAAATCTCACAAGAAAATCTTTCTAGGATTTAGAAAAAAATCAAGTGAAACTAAGTGCATTACCAAATAAACTTAACAGTTTTCTAAACAGCTTGGCATCCATAACTGAAAATGGTTCAAATAAAACCAATATTACAGTAATGAAACATCAAAAATAACAAACTTGTTAGAGTTAGATAAAACGATGCATTTATCCTTATGCAAATAATTCAAACTTTCATTTAACTGACTATAGATCTCCGTATACTACATGGCATCACATTTAATTAAAACTAATTTAAACTTAAATATTACGCCAAAAATATACAATGAAATAATATTAAAATTTTGATACAAATCTTGAAAACATAGTAATTATTTAACTTTTTAAGTATGATGCCATGAACTAATTAAAGAAATGTCCATGGGTGCTTGGGGTC
This sequence comes from Limulus polyphemus, assembly GCF_000517525.1. Classification (NCBI taxonomy): domain Eukaryota; kingdom Metazoa; phylum Arthropoda; class Merostomata; order Xiphosura; family Limulidae; genus Limulus; species Limulus polyphemus. The sequence continues at coordinate 641,344 of NW_013665751.1, forward strand.
TAAATATTGTAAATCTATATTCTTTCTAAGTCGAATCTTTTATTGTAAAGAACTATCCTCATGTAAAAAATATATGTATGTTTACGTTCTGTTACATTAACGGTTCCGCCCCAGTGGCACAGCGGTATGTCTGCGGACTTACAACGTTAAAATTCGGGTTTCGATACCCGTGGTGGGCAGAGCACAGATAGCCCATTGTGTAGCTTTGTGCTTAATTACAAACAACAACCAACATTAACGGTCAATTTTAATTGAAAACAATAATTAAGTTTTATTCGTTAGAACTTCAAATAACAAAGACTTCTGAAACACCTTTTGATGAAGCAGGTTGTTTCAATCTAGATATACCAGCGTAGCAAGTAACACAATTTGCATACAACACATATGACGAAACAAACGGATTGTAGGTTTGCTGTATGAGAGTCCAAACCAAATAAATAAATGTTGCCGATTTACTACAGTTTGTACATAGAAGTAGCAATTTATAATTATTTGTAAACAATTGTGTAGTAAACTAATAATTATTTGTAAACAATTGTGTAGTAAACTAATAATTATTTGTAAACAATTGTGTAGTAAACTAATAATTATTTGTAAACAATTGTGTAGTAAACTAATAATTATTTGTAAACAGTTGTGTAGTAAACTAATAATTATTTGTAAACAGTTGTGTAGTAAACTAATAATTATTTGTAAACAATTGTGTAGTAAACTAATAATTGTTTGTAAACAATTGTGTAGTAAACTAATAATTGTTTGTAAACAATTGTGTAGTAAACTAATAGTTATTTGTAAACAGTTCTGTAGTAAACTAATAATTATTTGTAAACAGTTGTGTAGTAAACTAATAATTATTTGTAAACAGTTGTGTAGTAAACTAATAATTGTTTGTAAACAGTTGTGTAGTAAACTAATAGTTATTTGTAAACAGTTGTGTAGTAAACTAATAATTATTTGTAAGTATGTAAAGTAATCTAAAACGGAGTAAACAAACAAATTTCATACTCATTAACATATTTTCGGCAAGAAATGAAGTATCACTAAAAATAAAAACATTCTTTTTACCTGCATATTGGGTACAATTGTTCTTGCCACCATGAAACTTGCCCTATCAAAAGATAGAATTGAATGGTTTCATACTTCACACTTAAGCAAATATTTTGTTTTAGAGGCATGCGTTTATTGTTATATTTATTTTCTAGCTTTTCCTCCGATAATTTGGTTATTACATAATTTACAATTCTATTTCATTCAAGCTTAACTACAATTATTCGTTAATATGACCTCCTGATGGCTCAGCGGCAAGTATGAGGGCTTATAGCGCTAAAATTGAGTTTCGATACCAGTAGTGGTCAGAGCACAGATAATTATTGTGTAACTTTCTGCACAAAACCAAACAAAATAAAATCCTTAATATGTCTTTTACAAACGATATTCTCACTGCTGCCGCGGACACACTATTGATAGATAACGACCACTATTTATGTAGTAGTAATTCAGACTACACAAAATATATGTAACTTCCCTTTCGACAGTTATATGAATAATTTTTCTAACTTCTACCTCTTCCAAACGAAACTATTTTGCCCCACATCTTTTGCAAGTATTTTGGAGTACTTAAGCCTTCAATGCGGGTAATTGGAATATACAGCAATTATAGGATATTTTACTCAGTTATTTCTCTTATCTTGTTTTTTTTTTATGATCTGTGGTTATCCGTGTGAATTTTTTAAAATGGGGGGTGGGGTCACTGCTTTTGTCATAAACCTGTAATATCTATCCTAATGATGTCATGGAAGACAAAAATAAAACGCATTTCTAAAATCATTGTTAAATAAAAATAGTCTTTAGAAATGCAGTTCTACTTTGTATTCTAAGTTATGTAAAGCCACAAGCTAAAAAAGAAAGTGGCGAGGACAGTGAAATTTCTAATTAATTTGCTTCTATTTTATTCGGATTTCTTCTTTCATGAAGTATTATTATTTTACGAAAATTATAAACACCATGATTTATAGGTTTGTTTGTTTTTGAATTTCGCGCAAAGCTCCACGAAAGCTATCTGCGCTAGCCGTCCCTAATTTAGTAGTGTAAGACTAGAGGGAAAGCAGCTAGTCATCACCACCCACCGCCAACTCTCAGGCTACTCTTTTACCAACGAATAGTGGGATTGACCATCACTTAAAGCGCCCCATGGCTGAAAGAATGAGCATGTTTGGTATGACGGGGATTCGAACCCGCGACCCACAGATTGCGAGTCGAGCGTCTTAACCACCTAGCTATGCCATGCCCGGTCCCCCATGATTTATAAGTTGCAAAATTTTTATGTGTAGAAGCAAGGACCCGCCTCAATTATGAACGTTTTAGTATACCATATTTTATTAATAGTTATATTAGCTTTATAATAGTCTCGTAAGTAGTTATAATTATATGAAAAAATATTCAAGACATGTTTATAGATATGGTACAAATTATTCATCAATGATCATTATGAAATCTTCCCTGTGACAATTAATTTGACTTCTAAGCACAAACTATCTTGATTCAAAATGAAATTTCTTTCTACAGAAACAACATGATTTTTTTTATTGCTTATGATATTCTTCTGAATACCAAATTTGGTGATCTAAAGTACTCATGAAATTAAGTCTGAATACGCTATAATGATTCATGATATCAAATATTTTATTGAAACACTAATAATATCGGAATATTTTCTCCAAAAAAGCTTTTAACATCTATCCAAATAGTGATTACTTAATTGAACATGCTTATATCGTATTTTAAAAACCTTTTATAGCAAAGAAATTACTCATTCAAATACACTATACTGAGAATGGTCACTTTACGCTTCTAGTGCCATCTAGTAGCAAACAATTAAATTGCTTCAGTTGATCGAGCATTTGAGTTTTTGCCTTTTTTCAAGAACAATATATATATTTTGAAATCAAACATTGATAGGAAATACAAAAAAAGTATAATATATTAATAATCCATTAATAAGCCAACAAAGGACCATTTGGTCTTTAAAAACTGTCCCTATACATACACCCCTAGGTAAAAAGGTGGGTTTAAACTTTTACTTTTCAAAAAATAATCGACTCCCCTATTAAAGTACTGGCCTTTACTATTGCCAACATTCTGTAAGCCAGTCACTCTGTTAAACAAATAAAACTATCTTAACTGGAGCCTAGCCTCTTTTCTAAATCTTAAACTGTGTCATCTCATCGTTTTTATATTTAGTCTCAACATTTAGCATAAAGAAATCACAAGCCTTTATCCCTGGGTAATCTGTAAACTTCAACAAAGTCTCCTGTTATCGTTCTTTTCTCAGGAGAAAAAAAAAGATCTTAATTTATCCCTGGTCCGATAATCCACACGTCCAACGAATCATCCTAATAGCTCCCACCCGAACCCTTTTCAAAAATACACTATCCTTTATTAAATAAGAAGACAAAAACTGTACACAATATTCCGAATGAGGCGTAATTGGTGATCACAAAAATTAAATAATTACCTTTTTGAGTTGTAATCAATATACCAATAAAAATTCACCCTAAAATTCTACAGGCTTAGTAGTAACGTAGCATTGCCTTGACGTCTTGAGTGACTAATCTACCATTTTACCAACACCTTTGTCTACAATAAAGTTATTGAAATGGTTACAATTTTTATTAGATAATTTATTCAAATTATGATAAACCAAATACATACCTAGTACTGAATATAATGAGAGGTCATTTACCAAGTATTTGTTACACTTACCAATTGGTCCAAGTGATTTTATACTATCTCAACATACTCAATACAGCTAGAAATACTCAAAAGTTTAATGTCGTTGGCAGACTTTATCAGTTATGTAGTAATGCCCATATCAATATCATTAATGTAAATAAGAAAAATAAAAGGCAAAAGTTCTAACCGCTGAGATACTAACCGCTACTAATAAGGGTCTAATTTAACAGGACTCCATTAATAACAAAATTTTCCTTTATGCCATCCAACTTCCCTACAATCTAGTTAATTAATCTTTCCTTAAACCCTACTGATTTGCTCATCTAATATTTTTTTGCGGTACCTTATCAAAAGCATAAAGCTATTGATAATATTTGTTTGTTTGAAGTTAAGCACAAAGCTACACAATGGGCTATTT
>NW_013665751.1:645575-647416 GCF_000517525.1 Limulus polyphemus
GAGGCATATTGCTTATATTATTTCGTAGCTGCTACAAATTTAACACATTAATCAAAATAACAATTAATGACATCTGACTAAAGAACTGGTATACACCACAGATGCGTTGCTACTCACACTAGTAAGAACTCGTATCAGTATTAACATTAGTTAATCGGAGTTTTTAGTGTTGGGCTAATCTATAAATTGTGAAACAGCTTAATTTTAAATAAATATACAGTTATTATGTGGGTTGAGTGAACACAGAGAATAAAAACCAATAAACTTCAATATGCTTATAAGTAGCTCAGGACTAAGATAGGTGAAATTTTAGTGTGTTATGGGTGCAAACACTGGTTTATGCTGGAGAATTATGGCCTTAGCTGCGATTTTTAAAACGCTCAGAAAGATACTGTACAATGCGATTGCAGAGCTCGTTTAGATGGGGACAAGTCAGAGATAGTAATGGATAATATTACACTACTAGAGGAGGTAAATAGCAGATTAGGAACAGACATCAAGGGCTTTTAGACAGGAAATGGGTAAAGTAAAGACTGCTTTAGGGGAGGAAGAGAATGATAATGCTGGGTTTACAACGATCCACAGCAGTAAAAAACGTAATCAGAAGAGCTCCTTAAAAAGCAACAAGAACTCTATCAAAAGTTTAGGATTAGAAACAGATGTGCAACCCTTCAGGATTGGTCCATTAGGCGAAATGAGAGAATAGATTATCGAGCAGAAGTGAAAGATTGTCAGGGATATGCTTTGAACAACAGGTTGACTGTTTAGGCCTGTGAGATATCCTTCAGGGTAAGGGTGAATTAAATTCTAGAGATGGGCTCCACTTTAGCCAGATTCCAAAGGGAAGGAGGTGTGACTGCTATTGGTGGTCTTGGGGCCGGCTGAACGATTTCGAGTTTTGTAAAAGTTAAAAACTAAAAAGCCATCTTTTGTGGGAACATTTGATCAGGTTATTTTGTAGACCAAGCAGGTTAGGTGGTGGGATGTTTGGGAAAGCTCTAAATATATTCATTAAAAATAGTTTAAAATAGCATAGTCAACATGATGAGCTTTGATACTGAGCGAAACACGTCGTAGGCAATGGACATGGCGGACATAGTATGACTGAAATACTACTACGTATACACTCTTTTTCTCGGGTAAACTCTAAGAGACTAAATAAATACCATAAATCTAATACTATTGTCTTATGACAAATGTAATTGATTACAATCACGCTTCGTCAGCTAAAAGCGGTTACATCATAATAGTTGCTGTTGTAGAAAGTGGCTTATATTAATAACGTTCCCACCACTGATGTGCTTATTGTATCCCATTTTATGAGCTCTGGTGTTGAGAAAAACATATAGTCGGCAATGAAAAACAAACAAACAAAAACTAAGAGATCGAATAGAGAACACAATGTTTAAAAACACAATAAGCATGACACTATTGTCTTTTGACAAATATACTTGATCATAGTGCGAGAGAGCTTATGAAATTGGTTGTATAAGTAGAATAAGAAATAAGTTTAAGTAAAACAATTTAAATTATAATTTAAAGGATTCGTTTGTCAGATTTAAATATGCAGATAGTAGATTCAAGTATAAGCACAGTTTCTAGTACTCTTATATTAGGAGTACTAGGAATACAATGAATGAGTTCAGGACTCTAGTTGAAATAGAAGATTATGATATAATGGAAATTACTAAAGCTTTCTTACATTCGGAGTTGCAAAAAACCATAGTATATCTATTAAAAACACAGTCATTTTAAACAAAGAACCCAACATAAACAAACGAAAAATACAAGGAATCCATCTTAATTGAACAAAACAACCCCTACTCTAAACCAACACCCCC
>NW_013665751.1:647959-669469 GCF_000517525.1 Limulus polyphemus
TGCTGTTATGTTAAACTTATATCAAAGTTTTTTCTTCATTACCCATTCAAGCCGTCTCCAGCCATTATGAATCTATATGGGTTACTATCAGGGAAAAGTTTTTAGTTGACTGATAATTTTAAAACTAAGAACAATGATTATTTTAATTGTGATAAAGGTAAGCAAAATGCTAAAAAGATGCTAATGGTGGAGTTTTTGTTGAAGACTGTGAGATGCCTGAGGTTTTAAATGTTTTCCTTTCTATTTCTGTTTTAAAAGGAAAGCAGACAAGCAGCCAAAATTGTCCTAATTGTTCAATTATTGGCATGGATGTAGATTTTTATATAGATATTCATATAAAAGTAAACCTCATATGTGGATATAAACTACCGTATATTGCTAGTCATAAAAATAATATAACTTTATTAGTCCAGCAGACAAGCACCCAAAATTGTTCAAATTGTGATGAAAGACGAAAATTGGCATATATGTAGATTTTTATATGGATATTCATATAAGAACAAGCCCCATATATGGATATTTACATAAATGCAAGCCACATCGTGGATCTACCCCAATCAACCAGCATTACTCAACTATATGCTTCAAATGCATAACAGTGTTAACTAAATATCTAAAATTTGGCATATATGTAGATTTTCATTTTAGAAATTAATGATAAACAAGACCCATCGCAGATCTTCTCCCAAACAGTAGCCACTTTGAATGATTCCATCACGGCTACCATCGAAAGCAGTGTAACTGTATGCTTCTCATTTTCATAGAAATGCCATCTAAATATTTAAATATACTTACCTGGCGCTGGGAATGCCATGATCACCAAGGTGGCTTCCCCAGAGCGAGGCTCATCCATTGCACTCTGGGTGGGTTACACGCTCCATCTGTCCCAGTTTGGGATAGTGGCAGAGGTCCACATGATTTTTGTATGCAATAGAAAAAGTAGTAATGGTGAACAGCGCGTAAATCTAAACAAAGCACTTAGCTATTATGAACATGCAGTGGAATGAGTTACTTAGCACCTAAACCAATTATGTTGTCATATAATGGCTGGAGACGGCTTAAATGGGTAATGAAGAAAACTTTAATATAAGTTTAACATGACATTATGTTGTCAGTTCTACTCCGTTTGATAAGCACAGACTCAATACATGCAGTCTTGATGAGGCAGATACCAGACTCATCTTGAATGCTGCCCATACAGCCAACGAATGTTACACTAAAGTAATCATTAAAACAATAGACACTGATACACTAATTTTTAGCAATTGTCCATGTGCACAAGTTGCATATCCAGTGTTACGTATCTGCTTGTTTCCGGTAGAAATTCTTCCCGAGGATCTTCAGGGATATAAGTCCTTTCTTGATTAAACCAGTTTATTCTTCCTCGATACAAACTTTTAGTACACAGAAGTTCTACAATCAGTACGTTTCTCGTCACTTTAAACTTAACAACTTTTATAATACAAGCTATAAATCACAGCGATTCACAATCTCGATACTTCGCTCTCGACAAGTGCAAGACACACACTTTACGGCTCACTAGCTCAAAACTCAAAGTAACTATTGCTTTCTCTATATTACACAGCTTGGCATAGTTCATAAGCAACTCAAATATTGTTGAAAAAAAAAAAGAAATGTTATTTGGTTGTTTTGTAAATTGTTTCTTGTGAAAAGTTGTAGAATACATTGTATTGTTTTGTACTACAAATATTTGTTTCATTTCTTGTTTTAATATGACAATTTTAACCGATAGCTGTCATTATTTCAATTCTTTATATGAGTTTTCATTAACAGCTTTTAAGCTAGTAAAAAAAAAAAAAATCCATGAATATGGCGTGGTCTAGTAATCAGCATGTAATTACGAGAATTCGTGATTCTATGCTGTTGCCGCAAAAACGCGCTCCGCTCTTTGAGGTGGTGGGTGTGTTATAAGAGTGGCGTTTATATCCCACTACTTGATTAAACATTTATAGCCTACGAGTTGGCGCCAGGTACTATTGACTAACCACGTTTCTATCTAGCCTATGTGTTCAAAATCAGGGAATGCAATACGCAGGTAGCCCTTGAATGTCTCCGCGAGAAAATTATGAATTGTTTGTTTATTTGTAGTTATGCACAAAGCTATACAATGGGCTATCTGTGTTTTGCCTACCACGAGTATCGAAACCCGGTTTCTAGCGTTGTAAGTCCTCAGACATACCGCTGTGTCACTGGGGGCAAGAGAAAATTATGGACAAATAAAAACAATATCCGCGCTTAAACTTTGTAGATTGTAAAATATGACGACTAAAGGTTCTATGAATATATATATATATATCTTTTTATAATTTTTTGCCTTTTGGTAAAGTAATGTACTCGGCCAAAAACTGGTGTATAATACTTCATAGGAGTGGTACGAAGAAAAAAAGACGCTCTACTAAATTTTGCAGAGCTTATAAACCGAGTTATGGTTTTAGAGCACAAATGTTACCTACGAGCCCTACGTCTTATTAAGTGAAATAATTAAAGTGTAAAACGAAAGTTAACACTACCTATGCATGTAACCAAAAATCAAAATATATATAAGTCAATGTAAACAATTTCAGCACGTGGATATTTCTTATAATTTATCTACTTGTATTCAAATATAACTTATAAGCCTTTTCCTTTTTTTCTTTTTCTTTTTGCATACCAGGCTTAGATGAGGAGTCATGGTATTAGGTGAAAGGCCTGCAGACAATGAATATATCGGACGTAGTGTGGTTGACATATTATTATGCACTTTCGTTACATTTTTTTTTTTTGTTATCATGAGATATATTATGTAAATAAACGTTCATTACCTTTCAGATGAGCGCGACCGACTCCGTGGTAGAGCTTTTCGGAGTTGACAGATCAGGCTTGAATCAAAGCAATACCACAAAACATTCCTGGCACTTTAAGCTGTGGATGCGTTATAACAGCCTATTAGTGCTATGAAGTTAGGTGTAAGGAGCGTCTGTTGGGGTTGAGATTGAGTGAGGTGAGAAAGTAGCCAACTTTTGGCGAGTCGCTATGGGATAAGAGTACTATAGCACTTTAAGTCTTTATAAAATTATTGAAAGGAATGGCCACCTTTCTAAGTTCAAGATTTAGAAGCTACAAGAGCCTATGATTATGATATGTTGTAATCTGATATAAGGGAAATAGGTTTGTTCAACATCATTTTTGAGAATAAAATATAAAAGACAGGAGTTTAACAAAAATAAGAAAGAAGACTGGAAGATGTGAGGGAGAATTAATAAAGTAATGCAGAGGCAAAGGGAGAAAGAAATGTCATCAGTAAGAGACAAAAGCGAGTTCTAAATCCATGTGTTATTGATTATAATAATAAACATAAATTTGTTATGTTTAAATTGGTATGAGTCAGTTCCTAATAGGAATAAAATTGAAGAGAAAGTGAAGTGCAAGTATATCACGATCATAGTAAAGTGTTGTCAGAAGTGAGATTCGCCAATTCGTCAGGAATCAAAACACAATAGCGAAATCACATCAACAAAAGCCGAGGAGGAAAATCAACTGAATGAAACAGTGAAGTTGGGAAAGAAAGTAAGTTTCCTTTCTCTTCTTATCTTGCAGGTTAAGTTGTGTTATTCATTGTCTAAATTCCCGTTCTCTAACATTCTTATCATAGTGGAGTTTTTGTTTATCTTTACTCTTCCGAGCAACTTTAGTCTGGAATCTCTGCTCCTTTGCTAACCTTTGCCTGAAGCTGGCCACATACCCTATCACTTTTCGTGACTCGTCTTTGTCTCTAGACAAATTTTTAATAAGTCTAAAGTGCCTTTAACATTTCTACCATATAGCAACTAAAAGGGTGAAAATCCTATTGTACCTTGTGGGACTTCTCGATATGCAAATACCACAAAAAAACAGGCAATATCATATTTCAGTTAATAAGATTCTTCTACACCATTACTCTTAGCGTGCCCCCAGTGGCACAGCGGTATGTCTGTGGACTTACAACGCTAAAAACCGGGCTTCGATACTCGTGGTGGGCAGAGCACAGGTAGCCCATTGTGTAGCTTTGTGCTTAACTTCAAAACAAACAAACATACTCTTAGCGTGGCCTTAATTGTCCCACTTTTTCGGGCTTTATAGTGCCAGATTTATGTGACTTGTTGGCAACAAATTTCAACAGTAAATGGACAGTACACAAGCCACTGGTTTAAAATAATATATATTCAAAAAAGTTAAACGTATTTACAAAACTTCATTACACTATTGGTTATTACAGTTGTATCCAGAGCTTTAAATAATTATCTTCTTTTCATCAAAGTCCACACAAGCAGGTTCAATTACTTTAGAACATGCTTTGACAAGACAAATTATTTCCCCTCTATCACTCTGTTATTACAATACAAACTGTGAAACTCACTTTAGAAATCACCCGTTATGGCTAACTCACATAAAGTCTAATTTCACTTTGACTTTGACGTTGACTAACTTAACTTACTTTCTGTATCTACACGTACTTATAACACGACAGAAAAATTTAGAAATATCTAGCCCTCTAGTAACAACAATATGACACATAATAAGAAAAACTGAAAAGCTTCGAGTAAGATGACGTCAACAATATTACAAAAGCCTGGTACAACAATTAAACTACATACACAATGTACGACTCATACAGAGTTACGTGACGAAACTTGTCATAACTATCACTTTAAAATAATCAACTTTAACACTCGTGTTATGAAAACTAAATAATCATTAAATATTAAATCACTAAATAATAACTTTTAAACTGAACATTTATGTATATCCAACGCAGTTACTATCTCATATATTCAACTTGTTGGGCTCTATAAGGACCAGTGTGTTTCAATTGTACTTCTGTAACCCCTCCGTAATTCTTGTATTGTTTTCTATTGAAAATTGCAACCTAAATCTGATAAGAATTCTTCAGGAAACCAGACCTGTGAGAATATCACTATCAGCTCTTGCACTGATTTCCCTGCTTCCGTATAACTTGTGCTACTGCTTCCACATACCTGGTAGCAGAATCAACCACTGTTAAAATATGTTTAGTCTATTGCTCTGTTACTGGAAATGGCCCGATAATGGACTAATGGAACTAAAAGATTCACTAATAAATCATAAGTTAACTAATAGGCCTTTTACTTATATACCCCTCTTACCAGCTAGTATTTCATTCTTGACAGCTCTTTACACAAGTCTCCAAGCATACTCATTCAGTAGTAGTTTTTACTCATCCTAGCTTTTGTTTTAGCTATGCATCATGCCCTCTCTCACTAATCTGTCTGTTTACATTTCTTTGGGAATATTATTTACGCTTCAACACTTATTTCCATCAATAATAATAATTTCACTTGAATTTAGTTACCTCTGATTCCTCTACCACGGCTTCACTGTGTTATTTATCCAAACTCTCATTTTCTAACTGCCATTTAATTATTTGGTCTCTATTCATATTCCCTATTCTAACAGCGGTTAAAAAGTCTTGATTATTTGTGTTATTTACTTGATTATTTATTTCTTCACTAACTCATATCTCTGTTTCAAATTTTCCTCTAATATAATTTGTTATCTCGCTATTTTGGCTATGTGTTAGAACTGTTATTGGTGTATTTTCCAACCCAACAGCTTCTACCTCATTACCAAGCAAAATCGGATGTGGGATACCATTCACTGCCCTAAGACTATTTCACCTTCGAAAGCTCGTAATTTTAATGTGACTTTAGACTTTAGCTAAATCTAATGTATCACCTGTGAGTTGACTATCTTTTACTAACTCTTTTCTCCACAGAATTTTCCAACTACCAGCACTCCTTAATGGTTTTAATGGTGGTTTAGGTAACTCCTACAGGTTAAATTGTGTGGTTCATTGTTCAACTTCCCGTTCTCTAACATTGTTATCGTAGTCAGCTTTTGTTTATCCCTACTCTTCCGGCACAACAACGAAAGAAGAGTTAGAAGTTGGAGCCACATCAACAAACGCTGAGGAGGAAGGTCAACTGGATGAAGCAGTGAAGTCGGGAAGGAGAGTAAGTTTCCTTTTGCTTTTTATCTTGCAATCGTGTGGAGGCTTGACAAATTAAAACCCTTTCTCTTAGGTAAAACATTGGTCATTGTTTTAACTCATACCATTCTAAAATAGATTATTTTCTGCATTATACTTGAATTCATCTGTACTCCCATTCTTGTTGTATGCTGCTAACGCTAATGCAGGAATAAATTTTTTCACCATATACTGTGGCTGTTATTCCTCTGTTATTATTTATTCTCCAAAAGCACAAAAATACGTCTATATAGCTTCCATGAAATTTAGGCAATTATAAAAGGATGTTTATTTCGTGGATGACAACCCTATTATCAAAATTATTCTGCCTTCCACTCATCATTAACTCAAATTCTCTTTACCTTTACTCATTTTCTAACTCTAGCTCTAAACATTTTTTTCTCAGCTTCTACTTCCAAGAGTGAAATTTCAGCTTTTACTTCCAAAAGTTTACTCTCAGCTTCTAAGTGTTCTATTTCTAACTGTATCTTAAAAAGTTCTAAATCGTTACCATAATAATCTTCGTGAACACCACTCGCAGTTCCTGTGTTTTTATTAAGCTTAAAGTTAAAAAAGACATCTATTGTGATTCCCGCTGCAACTAAAACTTCATCTATCTCATCTTTTTTTCTAATTGCTACTACATGTTATACCCATTTATTTACCAACTGACGTTTTGTCAGTAGTTTCCGATTCTCATCCATATTAGCATTAATTTTCTACTCTTAAAGTGAATCAGTATGTTACAGTACTGGACCCAAGGTGGATAGGTCCTTTCCAAATAAGTGAGCTTGTTGTTAATGTGATACGTGAGGTAGATATCGAGGGTGGAGAAGCAGTGGGACGAACACATCATTTAAATATATTTATAATTTGGTACACCAGTGTCTAGAGTCGCACCTGAAATTTGTGTGAAGACATGTTTAGAGACTATTAGTAAACAGAAAACTATTTTAGGTCCTTATGAGCAAACAGGACATGTTAAAAGTTTTGAAGAATTAACTCATAAGCAACAGGAGGAAATGTGAGAGATTATGAGAGAGAATTTGATTATAGGCCAGGTCAGACATGGTTAGTTAAACATGTGATAAACCAACCTTTATTGTTTTGATAAAGGAACCCTAAAAGAGAGTTCAGTACTACTTGAGGAGAACTCAAAAAGAGGAGATAGAGAAATTGTTAAAAGGAGAAAAAAATTAGGGAATCTTCTATTCCTTATGCATTGGCTGTAGTGTTAGTACCTAAGACTGATGAATAAAGGTTATGTATTGACATTTGATTCCTACCCATTACCTCACATAGAGAATATGATAAATGAAATTAGTCAAGCACAGTAAGTAAGTGAAATTGATTTATCGAAAGGTTATTTCCAAGTCGAGTTAGAGGAAAAGGATAAAGAGAAAACTGAGTTTTCAACACTTTATAAATTATTTGAGTTTAATGCAATGCCCATAGGAACAAAAAATGCTCCAGAAACATTTCAAAGGTAAATAAATAACGTCTTCTGGGACTTAGAATAGTCAGTTACAGCTTATATGGATGACATTGGCATACACATAAATAATTGAGATGAGTACCAAAGAGTGCTAGACACGTTAAGTAAAGCAGGATTAACAGCCAAACCAGATAAGTGCGAGGTTGGAGTAGATTGCATAGAGTATCTAAGTCACATGGTGGTTAAAGCAGTAATTGTTTCTGTAGAAGCAAAGGTAAAATCTATGAAAGTTAGTTCTTTTCTTGGGATGGTAGGGTATTAAAAGACATTTATTCCTGAGTTTACAGAAATAGCAGCCTCACTCACAGTATTAACCTGTAGATCAGGACCAAAACGTATTGGGTGGGATGGAGCCAATGAGAGGACTTTGAGAAAAATAAAATGAAGCACTGTGTAAACATCAATTTTACGTAGGTATTAGGAGACGTTAGCCACCATTGCGCAAATTGATGTGTCTGACACAGCTATGGGAGTAGTGCTGAACCAAACAGATGAGGATGGCATAGAATATCCAGTAGCGTATTTAAGTCGACAACTTCTAGTACACGAGAAAGATTTAGCCACCATTGAAAAAAAGAATGCTTGGCAACTGTGTGGAGGCTTGAAAAATTAAGATCATTTCTTTTGGGTAAAGCATTTGTCATGAAAATGGACCATAACCTTTTAATATGGTTGCATAGAGTAAAGAATGAAAACAGAAAATTGTTGTGGTGGAATCTGTTACTACATAAGTTTAATTTTACAGTAAATTATAGACCACCAAATGGCTATCATAATAGAAATGTCCTCTCGAGCTTCAATTATTAAGATCAGTCTGTGATTTTGCTCTGATTAAAACTAATATATACTGTAAACAGATATGGATTCATAAAACTAGGGTTGAAATTGATGTGTGAATGTGTGGTTATGCAAATGAATGGTAGAGTAAGAACTTGTGAAGTTACTGGTTCGAATCCTGAACAGTAAAGGTGGAATGAAAGAGGCAGATAGTATTTCCCGATTAATCGTTTATGGAAATATATATATATAAACAAAAAGACTGTGAACTTTTTGAAATGGTGCAGGGATATCTATATAATAATAAAAAAAAACACTCTGTTCGGAACACTCCCGTTGACGGTAACACTTGACTCTTTGTTGATAGCGTTCAAAATAGCTCAATGGTTGTCTTGAGTTCAAATCCCACCCGAGTGGAAATTTTTTATAACTTTTTTACTTATTAACTCATCATGTTTAAAGAAAGATATTACAATATTAATAAATAACATGATACTTCACACTAGGAATTTCAAATATTTGTTAATATTCGATTATAAAGAATGAGTGTCACAATGGTTATACTGCTTGACTATAATGTGAAAATCTCGAATTCACATCCCACTCGAGTCGGCATTTTCTTAAAAATTTGTTTATTATTATTATTATATTTATTATCATATTTACAACAAGCTCTTTGAATATTCGGAAAAATACGAACACAATTATAAATTATATAATGGATAATATCATATTAAATAATAAATTTGAGTGACTGTATTTATCATATACAACTTGAATATCTTTTCAACGCAATAAATGGCGCTACAATACATTATTATTTATGTTTTTCACCTTGGCAAGAGATTTCTAAAAATTTAGTCAAAACATTTATAAAGATTTGAATGAAAGTTATACTTTCGTTAATTTGCCCTTAATCATAAAATTCATTGCCTTTGCCATCACAACTAATGAATTACAGGTTCAGGTATTTGACAATGTTTGAATATTTCTTCGATAACCAGTTTTTAGTATGGTTCAATCTATAAGGCTTTATCAAAATGAACATTTGAACATAACAAAAAAATATACATAAGTCAAAATTATGCTCAAGGACAAATTACAGGAGATGACAAAATATAAACAAAATATGTTGTTTTCATGAAATAGTGGGAAAAAAAAAGGATAGACATTCTCCATTCATATAGTGTTACTACAATATAACGAATTCTTAGAAAACATGTTCATAAAACATTTATCTAGATTTAAGTTTCAGATGAAAAATTAATCATCATTTACCAGCTGGTATGAATACATAAAACTGTGAAATTATAAAACATCAAGACAAAGACTGTAAATTTTAATATGATATATGTAAGGACAGTGGATCTACCAGTGTTCCACAAACGACTATGAACAATGAAAGAATCTAAGGAAGAATGTGGTGACATGCCAGAATTTTGGAGCTTTGAATAACATCGAGATTAGACACAAATACAACCAAAATAAAATACCAACAACATTGTTGAATGTATTCAGAAAAAGGTGGAAGATGTATAATGAAGTTTGGTGTAAGAAACAGAAGTTGGGTTGAGAAAGGTAAAAAGGCATCTGTCTTTTGGTCAGTCCCTAAGAGATTAAGGAATTATAGCATTCTAAGTGATTAGAAAATGATTGGAGGGAGTAACTGCCTCTCTAAGCTCACTTGGATTTAAAAGCTACAAGAACTCCTATGATTATAAAACGTTGTAATCTGATATAATGGAAACAGTGGTGTTCAGTGTGTTCTTTTAGAAAGAGATGTATAAGGCAGGAGTTTAACAAAAGAAAGAAGACAGAGAGATGTGGGGGAGAATGGATAAACTGAGAGAAAGGAGAATAAAAAATTGCTGTCAGTAAGAAACAAATCCTAATTCTAAATTAATAAACAGAAATGTGTTGTCTTCGAATTGGTATGAGTCAATTTATGATAGGAATAAGTACAACCTTAATAAAATGGCATGTAAAATGACGTGTGAGTATAACACAATTATAACAAAGTTGTGTCAGAAGTGGTAAAAAATTAGCATAGCTGGTGGATGGTACAATACTGCTTACTGGCTGCCTTACCTCTGGTCAGTAGTTCAATTTAAATTCGGCAGAAGATAGCCTAAGTAGGTTTACAATAAATACAAAATACCTTTCAAATCTTTTGTTTATCAGTTATATATGTTTGTGATCATTATCTCCGCCTCTGATGATTTGTAATGTTAAAGCCATATATGTGTTTCAGTCTGACGAAGATTAAAAAATAATTAAAATTATTTGATATGGATGAATAATAAATAATTTTTTGATTAAAATAAAAGTTGATTACTGGCCTGTATTTCCTGCATAAATACATGCTGTTAAGTTATAAAAGTGTTTTTGCTATGTTGCCGGCTAACGTACATCAATGGTCATTAAGCATATGAAAATACGTGTGTGATTATTACAATGACCATTTTGAATAACCAGAAGAGGTATCCAAATACATATATATGGTCAAGTAAAGGCATAATTTCGGGAGATTAAATATTTATGGATCAGCGGACTCAACCTCCCTATTCTGGAACCAAAGATGTTATATTGAAACGATTTTTTCGTCTGACAATGCCATTTCAGTCCGTCTTCCCATGTCCAGTTATTCTATACCTGACAATCAATACTCCAATAGCATAGTTTCTATTGCAAAAGATTCAGTTATAAGGCTGTCATGTCTAAAGTCAACTCTTCTTCCCATAGGCCATTTATTGCATGAGGATGCTTTCTTACCTCCTGTTTTAACAGTCTAATTGCACGGAATAAAACAAATACACATTACATTCTCAAGATGCTTGAGGTATGCAACGGTTGAACAACTATGTTGTTGAAACATCTTGTGTACACCTGACTTGTGTCACTTTGCCAGGCAGATGTACTTCTTGATTATGTTGCACACTGTTGTCTAGGCATGTGGAAAGAGTTTGCCAATGACATTTTTTTATTCGTGTATTATCACTTGTTACAAGGCATTACGCTTTTATTACTATGGCTGAGGAATGACTTGTTGTAGGTCTCTTTCTTGATGATCCTGGTGCCCTAAGGTGATCTATAATTTCTTTCTAATTTTATTATATCCCTGTCTTTTAACTTCTAAATTCACACTCTGAGTGTGTGTACATTTTATGTTGGAAAGGGCTGTTTTTTATCTTTTCTAAGAGAGATTGATTTTCAGTGGCATCACGCTGCCTATAAAATGGAGCATATTTTCATAGTAAGACATTGAATAAAACAGAAAAAGTGAACAAATGCTTTAAATTTCTTTCCAGTTATTATCACAATAAACTTATTAAAAAAAATTCCCCATTTAATATCACTATCCCTATGACAAGTATTTGCGAATATGACATATGGTTTATGGTCATTTCTATAGATATTTAAGATAAGTACATGGAACTTAGGAAATATTTGATACGTTTACGTTTGACGTATTCAGGTGAATTGGTAGATTCTGAAATTTTTTGTAATAGTTAGATATACACACATTTAAATCTTTTAGTGATTATCCATTCTAAGTAATTTTAAGATTCCACTATTTTGAACAGCTTCATATATAACGGAAAGAGATTATTGATATCAATTTTCATGCCATTTTATACATGCAGAAAAATATACAGTGTACTTTAAAATGATCCAGGTTTTCTGGATTATGATCCTTCCATTATTATGGTAGTTAGGAAACTATTGACTAATAACTATCTAGCCAGAACCACCCAGCTGAGCCAACGTCAGTAAGACCATGATGTATATGGGATAAGAACAAAGTAAAGACAGATTTATTAAAGTAGGAGTATACATGAATTGAGGAAGTAATAATTAAAGAGCTTGATGGATTAGTGTATTCAACATTTTTTGTATTAATGGATATGATAAATGTGTTATCGTTTGTATTACAAGCATCTCTCATTCATTCTAACACTTAACAACTGAACAAAATTGCAAAGACTCACTTCATTATACAGTATTGTACACAGTAATGAGATGATAGTCTTGTCTCCATTTAACATATAGGTTTTGTTTGTTACGGATTTCGCGCAAAGCTACACGAGGGCTCTCTGCGCTAGCCGTCCCTAATTTAGCAGTGTAAGACTAGAGGGAACGAATAGTGGGATTGACCGTCACATTATAACGCCCCCACGGCGAGCATGTTTGTTGGGACGGGGAATCGAACCCGCGACCCTCAGATTGCGAGTCGAGCGCTCTAACCACCTGGCCATGCCGGGTGGTATCGGTTTTGTGGCAGTTGATAAACAAATTATCTTATAATTTTCTTTGGGACAGTGTATTAATCACTCTATGTTGTTACAATCTTTGTTTTATCTTTTCTCTTTCTTCCTGAAACTGCGTCCTTTTTTGACCTGTAAGGATGTAAAAATAGTGCACGTTTAAAATTTTTATTAACAATTTACATATACAAAATCTTATGATAGAAAACATACTCGATAGTTTGCATTATTTTACATTAATTTTCTTAACAATGTTCTACTCTAAAAAGAGTTAAAAACAAAATACGACTAGCAGCTTTGAAGACACATCAATGTGCATCAACAAGAAACACAAATCACTTTGTTGTTTTCTTCCATAATAATAAGAAGCTGTTTACAAAGTTAAACAGCTGTGGTACTTGAAGGTGCAGTGATTTCCCCTAAGAGTAATCAAAGAGGTTTGGCAAGAAATTTATTGTGGAGCAAAGCTGAATTTGCTGAATTTAACCGAGGTTGAAATTTGAAGGAGGCTGGAAAATAATATTTATACAATATACAAAATTATATTAGGGAGGAGAAGAATGAGTGCTGAGTTTACAAGGGGTACACAGGAGTAAAAATATTAGGACTACAGAGGCAATTTCAGTTAGAACTGAAGTACCAGTCTTTTAATAGCTTTAGATGAAGAGGTTTACATAATGGAAGACTCATTAATTCCTTCCATGATTTGCCTGAGTTAATTCGGGAAAATCATTTTTAGCCATATATGAAATTATTTGCCAAAATTTATTCTCATGCTAACAAGTGTTACAATGAGTGCTCATTAAATAGTATTGGAAATGCTGTTTGTGCTGATCTGTATCGTATTTAGCCTAAATTATATCTCATAAACACTGAAGAAAAGAATTAATATTTTTTACTGTAATTTCATTAAAATAATATATATCACGTATAAATCCAGATATGCAACATTTGTTTCTTGAGTATATTTTGTGCAGAAATATAATAACCGATCATAAAAAAGAATTTTTCTTTAATATATATATATATAGGTTATCAAAAAGTGAAATATAAAGAACTGACTTTTTTGACGTCGTTTCCAAAAAAGACTGTAACAGAAGGGGTTAAATATACTGATAGTTAAATGTAGTGAAGAACATAGAAAGAGTAGGACTAGAATTTGCTTGTCACATGCTAAAGTACAGGACATCATGGTCTGTGTTGACAGCTTAGTTGCTGGTACCAAGAATAATTATTTTGGTGTATTTCCTGTAGAGTGAATGATGTTGGAAATAGTAAATCGGAATAGCTTATTAAAAAGGTTAAAAACAGAAATAGACATGCACTCTAATCAGGCTAGGTTGTAGAAGATTGTGAAAGCTCTAAAGCTATTCATTAAATGTATTTTAAATTAAATTTGCATAGTGTAGAGTTGTCAGTAAGAACTAATTACCAATGCTAATGATTTGTTGTCCTCCCCCCCCCCCAAAAAAAAATTCTCCATTGTATAAGTCACCTGGACCAATAGTCTTGTCTCCATCTAACATATAGGTCTTGTGGCAGTTGAAAAAACAATTTATATTATATTCTTCTTTAGAATGAGGACAGTGTATTGATCACTCGGTGTTGTTACAGGTGTTGTTTTATCTTTTCTCTTTCTTTCTGAAACTGAATACTTTTTGGGGCAATGCAAAGATGTAAAAATATCGCACATTTGAAAAGTTTATTAACAATTTACATATACAAAATCTTATAATAGAAAACATTCTCGATAGATTGCAATACATTAATTTGCTTAACAATATTCTACTCTAAAAAGAGCTAAAAACAAAATACGACTAGCAGCTTTGAAGACTCATCAATGTGCATCTACAAGAAACACAAATCACTTTGTTGTTTTCTTCTATAATAATGAGAAGCTGTTTTACAAGTTGAACAGCTGTGGAACTCGCAGGTGCACTGATTTCTAATAAGAGTAATTAAAGAGGTTTGGTCGGCCGACATGGCCAGGTGGTTAGGGTGCTCGACTCGCAATCTGTGGGTCGCGGGTTCGAATCCCCGTCACACCAAACATGCTCGCCCTTTCAGCCTTGGGGGCGTTATAATGTGACGATCAATTCCCTCGGTAAAAGAGTAGCCCACGAGTTGGCGGTGGGTGGTGATGACTAGCTGCCTTCCCTCTAGTCTTACACTGCTAAATTAGGGATGGCT
This sequence comes from Limulus polyphemus, assembly GCF_000517525.1. Taxonomy (NCBI): domain Eukaryota; kingdom Metazoa; phylum Arthropoda; class Merostomata; order Xiphosura; family Limulidae; genus Limulus; species Limulus polyphemus. The sequence goes on from NW_013665751.1 coordinate 662,730, forward strand.
AGCGCAGATAGCCCTCGTGTAGCTTTGCACGAAATCCATAACAAACAAACAAACTGACTGCAGATTTTGGCAGAAAATATATTGTGGAGCAAAACTGAATTCACTGAACTTAACCGAGCCTGAAAAATGAAATAGACTGGAAAATAACATTTATCAAGACACACTGCAATGTGTCGTGCGGCCAAAACAACCTGTTGCATGACACACTGTCTGTCAATAACAGAAGTGATAGTTTAGCGATATTCCACCTTTTGTGTCTCGGACTGTGGTGGTAACCCAAATTATCACATATTTTCAGTGGATGTGCTATACTGGACTCTTACTTCACATACCAAATTTCAAGGCAATCCATTAAAAAGTACCCGAGATATAACATCTCCAATTTTGATTGAGTTTCTTTCTTTTTTTTCTCTTCGCACAAAAAGTACGGAACTTTATTTGATAGAAAACATCCTTCATTTTTATGGACTTTTTTTTTCAAATTTGGTACACCGATGGATCTTTTCAACTTACAGTTAGGAGTCTCATTTGGTATAAATATAATCCACGTGTGCAAAGTTATTCAACAAAAATCGCAAAAAAATTCACGAAACTTTTTACGCACGCCTACGCAAAAAGCCACTTGAGCTATCGGTCTAAAGTTTTTATAACAGTTTTACTTAAGAGTAAAATTGGACCGCTTTTAGTTTTTGTCATTCGGATTAAAGGCGGCTGATTTGGAGCAGCAAAACTATAAAGCGAATGGACGTGCAGATACATAAATATCGGTTAGGCCAAGCAAACTAGATTAGCAGTTTCTAGATCAAGTTTTCAAAAGAATAATGTGGGTGGACGGTTATTATTGATTATTCGTTGTCAACTTTTCAGCACAAATTTATTAAATTTTATGAAATTATTCTAATTAAAGAGCGTTTAGCGTCATGTGATATTAACTTAAGCATTTACATAAATAATAATGCTTAATACAGCTGTGCCAATTGCATGGGAGGATGACAAGAAACTGCTAATCTAAATTCCATGGCGTTAATATAAAGGAAGCTATTAACACTGTTTTAGAGAGAAAAACTATCACCATATCTTTTAAAGAATCTGGTTGATTCTGGAAAGTAAAAGTTTGTTCCGATTAATATGGTTGTAATCCTAAAGCTAATGTGGGTTACTATCGAGTGTCACTTTCTTATTTGATGTGTTTGACAAATATTTTACAGCAAATATTCATTCATTAGTTAGCTTGACCACCTATTTTGTTTTACCAACCATCGTGCCCCAAGATAAACAAATAATGCGGCCTTAGTAACTAATGAATGAATATTTACTATAAAAGTATTATCAATGTTATAAGTGTAGCTACTAGTTTGGTTGTCAATTTTGATTTCATTCTATTAAGTCGCACACTCAGTTCATATTTGGCTGCATCTTTTTTTCACACCTATGGTGTTTTTGATTAGATACAATACACAAAACTATATAAAAGTGGCAAATGCACAACATGAAAGAACAGTTAAATCTTTAAACTCTTCTAACAACTTGTTGTTAAGGGGCTTATTAAAAACATGTTAAGTTCAGTAATTAAACATTATGAGAGAATGTTATTAATATAAGAAAGAACTTAAACTTTACTTATCAAAGTGAGAAATGGAGAAAGAGAAACCTAACTGAGAAAGCATAGCATTATATATAAAATTTTATAACGCTATCCATCACAGGATTTGTGCACTAGCTGCATCACTGCTCGTCATTCCCATTGAAAAATAATGGAGGCTATGTTCTGGAGGGATCACCCAATCTACCAATAGAAAAGACTGCTGTCTACCTTCACACACTATGTAAAACTTTACAAAAATATTTTACTAGAGAAGGCATAGGAAACATCTTAGGTAAATAACCCATAACAATATATTAATATGGTAGAATAAATTTATTTACTTCCTTGACTGATATTCTATATTATTTTACACAGAAATGTATATATATTTATGACAAGTTTGAAAAATTCAAAGTTAAACGAGGAGTTAGAAAACACATGGTGTCCTTACAAACCACAATTTTTCTCCCCCATTTACTTTCAGGTTGTCCCTAGGTTTAGAAGTTAAAACCAATTAAATGAATCCATGTAATGGTAAAAAATCAGAGTAACTTACTCTCTCCTCTGTAAAAGAAGTACACAGTAGCGCACACAAGTAACATTATTAACACAACTTTAAACTATAATGATACATGGAAACTCGAAAGCAAATTGGAACACAAAATCAAAACTAATTACAGTTAGCAACATAATTGGTTCATAATATACAACAAAATGCACCTTTCAATATCATATCAAAATGAAAAATGAAAAAAACTCTTTCAGTCTTTCAATATTATATAAATAAAATAATAAATACGAAAAATAAAATTACACTGTAGGATTAAATATTTGGAAAATATACCAGTTTGATGTGAACACAAAAATATACCCTGCATTAACATCAGAATAAAATGTAAAATGAACATATTCTTTTCACATAATCGTAAATATAAAACAAAATAAACCCCTTAACAGATACAATGGTTACAAAGCAAAATAAAATAAAAAACAAGTCATATTGAAATACGAAATGAAATTTTTTATATAAAATTGGGGATACAAAATAAACCTTTTAAGGGATTAAGTTATGCAAAAAAATTAATCTAAAATACAAACGCCATAGGAACACTTAAAAAAGAAAGAGAAAACATTCCTTCATAAGCATTAGCAAAAGTCTTTCCATGTAAAATTATTGCATCCAAGTAGATAAGTACAACATTTCTGGGTAGTTCGGAAAAAACACACATTTCATTAATTGTTGGAAGGTAGAAGAAGAATTACATAATCCAAATGGTAACACGACAATTTACTTTGATCCATTTTCTGTAGTAAAATATATCTTTTCTCTTCTTGCTTTGTCAACTTCCACTTACCAATACCCACTCTTAAGATCCAATTTTGAAAACCATTGCAATCCTGATAGAGCATCCGAAGTCAATCTTTGACAGTGGTAAGCCCCTTTCTTTGCAACTTCACTCATATTCTGATAGTACATGCAGAACCTTATGAATCCACCTTTCTTCTTCACAAGTACAATAGGTGATGCTTAAGAACTAGTACGTGACTATATCACTCCATGTTCTTCCATAACTTTTATCTCTTTGAAAGCCTCAGCCTGTTTCGGAAGTGAAAGTCACTTGGCTAACTGATGTATTGGGGTTACATCCTCATTATCAATCTTGTGAGATGTTTTACTCATTTGGGCTAAATAATGAGGTCTTCTGGAGAGGGTGTCTTGATATTTCATGAATAAGTTATATAGCTACTGGCACTAATCAGTTGTCAGATCTCCACAACTCTTATAAGTGAAGTGGTAAATTGACCTTTCTGTAAGGGTTTGACATCAGATTTCTTACACCTTTCCTCAAAGATGACTGCTTCTGATGTTCTTTGATGTGGAATATACATATTGTGCAGCCTCACATCTTGCAATGTCCCAACCAGAACTGACTCAAATCTTATGGTTTGTTGTATTCATGGCCCTCATGATGACATCTTTGTTCTTCAGGTCTACAAGAAATCTACTAACCATTAATCCACCAGGACCTGCTGGAGTGTTTGGTTCTATTACAGCCCAGTAATTAGATGTACATTTATTTTTAACGAGTCATAGTATGAATACTTCATGTCTCAGTGATTCAATGAGTGCTGTCCCAGTTGTCACGGGAAGTCAAATCTCTGGTGTAGTAATTGCCATGTACTACACAAGAATTTCTTAGTCATAGACTGTGAAGCTATTAGAAGCTAGCCTTACCTCACATTCATGTCTCTGTATGAAGTGAGTTCCCAATATGCAATCTTCCTCGATATTAGTTACCCATACCTCATGAGGTGTAGAGAAGTTTCCTACAGTAAAGGTAACTTCTAATTTTCTTCTTGCTGGAACCTTATGTCCAATGTTGATGTTGATGTTTGCATCCTCTCACTTCTTTCTTCATATCTGAAGCCAGTTCATCACCTTTCATTACCAAATTGGGCCGAACTACTGTGGCTGGAAAATAAGTGTTGATCAACATACTGCAAGGCTTCCCATCAATAAATTTGCGGACTCATGGACTGGTTTCTTTAAACAATAAACTTCTTGTTTCTTTTGGGGAAGATGGAATATTCTCAGGTTAACTTTGCCCTTTAAGCTCTAGCTAATTCCCATTTCCAAATGTCTGGTTAGCTCTTGGTCGTTCATTTAATTTGTTTGGGCTTGAAGACTCATTCTTCAGGTATTGTCTTCTTAGTGTCTTAATAACTGCTGATTCCTCACAGTCTTGGCTGTAATGGCCAAGTTTCTCACATCTTTTTAGTATCCTTTGGTAGAAATTCTTATTCCTACAAACTTTTGTCTGTAGCTCTTGGCAAAATGTCCTTTCAACTTACATTTGAAACACTTATTGTCTTGTGGTTTATTCCCTCCATTCTGCGTCACTAGTTGTCTAATTAGTCCTTTTACATCTTCTAAACTGTCATTAGTGGGAGTTGATGTTTTTACACTATTTGATCTTACAATCCCATAACTTCAAGATGGGTTCTTAATTATTTATCTGCAATTTTAATGGATTCTAGTTCCATCACTAACTGCAGAGCTTCCGTTAAGGACGTACATATACTTTGCTTCAGCCAGTTCCTCATATCCTTGTTTGTTATAGCAGCTATAAATTAGTCACCTGCCAATGAAAACATCATTTAGCGAGTAGCAACTCGTTAAGATAACTAAGAAAGTATTTATAAATCTTCTTACAGTTTGGCAAGGTCTCTTTTTCCATACTATATTCCAGAACTTTGCTCTGTATACTTTTTTCCTGGTGCAACACTCCAAACCTGTTGCTTGATAGTTGTTACAACTTTCAGTTAAACGATAACTGAATGTTGTCAAAGCTGGTCCTTTTAAATGAGAAGCAAGATAGATGACTTGTTTTTCACTATTCCACCCATTCACCCTAGAAATGATTTCAAACTGAGCATAGTATGACTCCCATGGTACCTTCCCATCAGAGTATGTTGTTTTTTATATTGACCAATGTTGAACTAACCAGCTAAATTCTGGAACTGGAGAAGTCCAGGAATGTCCTTCAGTAACAGGTGGTGCAACGGAAGTGGTAATAGTTGTTGAGCAAATTAGTTCTCTTACTCCTTACATCGTAGTAGATAATGGTTTTGGCTGCAACTCTTGAGGCAATGCAAAAAGGGGTGTGGCTGGTTTAATCTTTACATTTAATTATTTTTTTTCCAGATGTATTATTTTGTCACTGATGTTCTTTTTTCTTCAGTGATGCTCTTTTATACCTTGTTGACGCCCTTCTGTACTTCACTTTTGAATTCGCCCTCCAGTGGCACAGCGGTATGTCTACGGACTTACAACGCTAGAATTGGGGTTTCGATACCCGTGATGGGCAGAGAGGACAGATAGCCCATTGTGTAGCTTTGTGCTTAATTACAAACAAAACAAAACACTTTTGAATTCATTAATTTTGTCATTATAGCCTATTTATACCTCCTTGATGTTTTTCTGCATTTCTTCAAACTTTTTATTGTAATTCCTCTGTACATCTCCTATAGTTTTATCAATAACATTTCACCTTTTTCCTATCCATTGGGAGAAATTATTATTCCTACAAGCCTTTTTGTCTACAATTTTTGGCAATGTGTTCTTTCAAGTTCCATTTGAAACACTTATTATCTTGTGGTTTATTCCTTCCATTCTGCTAAATATTTATTTTTGATAATAATTCTCCTTTGAATAGTAGGTTTCTTTCTTTTAAATCCTCCCTTAAAATCCTGTCATGTAATTCTAATTTTCTGCATTGCTCTTCATGGTCGTCTTTTAATTTTCTGTTCTGCACTTTCTTGTCTTATTTTAATTTTCTGTTCTGCACTTTCTTGTCTTATTTTAATTTTCGATCATGATCTTGATCCTCGTTAAATTTTCTGTCTTATTATTCATTCCTCCTTATTTTGTTTAATAAGTTTGACCTCACTCACTCCTTGACCTTTTGATTATCATATTCAACAGTTGAATTTCTATTTCAAGTATATTCAGAGTTATGTTTTATTTTAATCAAAATAATATATTAGAGGATTCTTTTAAAATTATATGGTGAAAATAATTCAAAGTCCAGTCCACATGATGATAATAAATTACTTTATTCCCCTTTTAAAGTTTCTACAGTCTTGAACACTTGTATACTGTCGTCAGTTTTGCTATAGGCTTACAAATGACCTTAACTAACATAAAACAAATCATCTTACTTCTAAGAAGTAATCAAGATAGATAACACACTGATTGATTCACTCTTTATCTTGAAATCACGCTACATTTTCTTAATTATATTCTATATATGCTCTACTTTCGAATGTGTTCGAAAACTTTACATCACATCCTTAGAACTATCTAGTAGGTGTTCTAAGCCTATCATACTGTTACGTCTCCGTTTGTTAATTAACTTTCCGTAACTTCGTTGGGACGAAACTTTAGCGACACAAGTCCTTACTTAATAAAACTGGTTTATTCTTTCTGAATATAACTTTACGATACACTTAATTTCAACATTCGCGCTAAAACAAACGCTATAACGAACGTTAACTTCAACAATACTCTGACTGCAGTAGCCCGGCATGGCCAGGTGGATAAGGCGCTCGACTCACAATCTGAGGGTCGCGGGTTCGCATCCCACCAAACATG
>NW_013665751.1:669853-705073 GCF_000517525.1 Limulus polyphemus
AAACTGACTGCTAGATCAATTAATCACTACCTACACACATATTATTGTCCCGTAACGTTGTCACCCTCTTATATATAACCAAGAACAACCCTATATCTAGTAATCTCCCGACAATTCCCGAAGGTTCGAGAGAACGAGTCACGTGACCTCGCTGACGCAACAATACGTTATTCAATTCCCCATCTCCCTCTAGACGACATTTAAATTGCAACATTAAAAATATAGCTTATAACAAATCTTATTGTCTACAATTTTTCTCTTTTGGTATCTCTTTATTTCACAACACAATTAACAAGTTCAGTAACACTTTTCCGTCGTTTGGCAACATACAATCTACTTAGATTGTACCTTCTCTAAAGTATTCTTTACACATACCTAGATACTGAGTGGTTGAGAGATTAAGTAGAAAATAGAGAGCTTATCTATTAGAGCGATCTTGGTGATACCACCTATAATTATTTGTAACCAATACATATTAGTCCATGGATTTTACAGAATTGATATTTATCAAGATGGCCTTCCTTCTTCACGTTTAGTTAATTTAAAGATGGGCCAAATATTAGTTTACTTGAGTTGTTCTCTTGACCACTTAACGCAACTATCTTGTCAAGAAATTTGAAAATAAATCCTACCTTTAACTGACCATGCCGATCATCACGATATTCTTGACATTTATAGTTCCTATACCACATTCAGTGCAAGACCTCCTTAAATCATTTGTAAGATGGAATGATATTAGCTATTCTAATTATCCTGTTTCTTCTTCATAGCATGTGGAACAGATTCTGTCAAAACAATATTTATATTCTGTTTAGTTGAATGCATTGCATACGTCTTCATCTTGAATAACATTGAAGTCAAATATACAAAACGATTCTCCAGCTAAAAATTGTCTATTCTATCTCATGTGGTCTTTACAGCATTAACGTTCTATAACAGGATAGTTTAAGTAATTACTGTTCCCATCATCTACATTGAAATCTAAAGGATGTATCAAATTATTTATCACGTATGTATTCTTTTTCACGTTAAAGTTTTCTTGTTCATTTTCAACACCACTATTCCATTTTTAGTATTGGATACATCTGAAAGATTCATCAGTTTGCTTAAAATAGTGTTATGTCTATCTTTCTACAATTTTTAATAGCAACAAAACAGTAAAGTAATTAATGTAACAAATGTTGCCTTATGTTTGTGTCTATATAGAGAGACATACTGTTTTTATATTGTTTTTTTTTCTTCTTCCAAACACTTTTTAGTCGATTGACATTCCTTTATTTCTAGGCAGATTGACTTGAAACTTGGTAGTGTTATATCTTGGTTCAATACGCCTAAGAATCTTTTCATTTTTTTTATTTAAGCCTATTTAAGGATTTTATGAGGTCAAAAGTCAAATACCCCAAAAAAATATGTATTTTGGGCTCCTTTGCTGTCATAAATACAGCAAAAAAGATGAAAATTGGCATAAATATAGATTTTCACGCACCAAATACGTTGACATACAAAAAAGTTGGATTTTCCCATTTTGTCTCTTTTTAGAGTGCTAGAGCTAAAAAAAACACACCTAAGTTTGTGGTTTTTGGTCTATTATTCGGCCATATTTTGACCAATGTACGTGGAATTTGGTACAAAGATACTTTTTTTACAGTTCCCATACACATGCATACAAAATGTGGAATATGCTTATTTTTGATCATTTTAGGGAGGTCAAAAGGTAAAAAACCCCATAATTTTAGGGGGTTTGGTCAATTAGTTAGCCTTGTTTTGGCCAATTTACATGAAACGTAGCACAAAAATATTTTTCTACAGGCAATATTCATTGACAAATAAAAATGTTGGACATGTCTATTTATAGTAATCATAGCGGGGTCAACATGCCACAAAAAGTATAATTTTAAGGTTATTTGACAATTACTCCCCCTTATTTCGACAAATCTACATGGGTTTTTGGTACAAAAATACTTTATTGCATGGCCCAAGTAGTGATTTAGACAGTTTTCGATTTTCTGGTGTTAGAATTGGCCATGCTGGTATTGTGTGATGGAGACATGTTACATTCGCCCGCGAATGTTTGCCTATTTATTTTTATGTCAAATGAATGGCGTGTACACGAAAATTTCTAATCTTTGTGTCAGGAATACATTAAAGTTTAGTGATGGTTCGTACATAACAAGGATATTTATTTTGTTTAGTTGCTTTTGATTAATTTTTACTTTTCCTTATTCTTCAAGACGCGTATTTGACGACTATAAGTAATACCAATAGCAGCTTGTATTTTAAAACTACTGCACTAGCGATACAGAGTAAAGCGCTGCAATTGGATTACTTTTAGATTAACTTATTTGTGAATAAATAATGTATTTAGCATCCTATTAAAGTCCAATCTGAAATTACATGGCACAGCAACTACTGACATAGAATAAAAACGTATAGTATAAATCCATCCCAGGCATTAATTTCTGCCACTGTATAAGCATGACAGCAACTGATCAGCTGGGCGCAGCGTATGAATACAGTTGAACCGATGCACGAAGGTGAAGAAAACAAACCTTACGACATATGCAAATTACCTTATCATTCACATAAGAAGATCTACTCCGGAAAAGGTTCGGGTAACTTCGGTATGTAATTATAGCGAGGCAGAAATAAATTGTCTAATAGAAAATGCTTTTTTGGTCATGTGATTACTTGAAACCAATGACATTTACCCTTGTAGAACCAGCCCTTTTGGTTCGGGTTTCTTCGTAAGCGTAGCTGGAAAACGTAGTAAAAGTTTTATCAACAGACGCCATATTGGATGTTTTAAAGTTAGAAATTTTAAGGCATGTACTTCAGTTTTTTACACACGTTAAGCATTTTTGCGGGTAGCTATTCCAATATATTTAGAAGATGGTAATCTGTAAAACCGATTCAGGTCTATAGCGGTCACTTTATACCATGTGGTTTTCATCTAAAAGGACCTAATGTTGTTACAACTGAACTAAGGATTGTTGTCCGGTGTGTTACCGCGAAGTTTTGATGGAGGGTTCGTATTAAGATTAAGATGCCGTAGAGCGAGAAGATGATGACATATTGTGTGAATTCTCAGCGCGAAGATGAAAGTAATTGTGTGTTACTTTGCGGTTTTGTTTATCGAAATTGGGTAAGACAGGACACTTTGAAAAACTTTAAAGTAAAGTCTTGATATCTAATAGATATTTATGCTTCTTAGAGCATAGGGCTGTATCAAACAACATGGCTGACCATCTTGTGGACGGACCTCCGAGTAAACGGCAGAAACTTACCGAGTCGACGCTGTCAACTCCAGATTCTGCAGGCAAGTCTTACACGTTAGGCCTAAATATTTGTAATTTAAACTCACTGATTGGGATTCAGTTTAACCTAAACTATATTTATTGGTAACTTGTGGCATTAGGGTCACGGAACTGATCCATGTGGTACTACAAGTTACAACGTAACTTTAAGGATAACGTTACTCGAGATTCATAGATTGAATCGTCAACTAATTACATCAACTGTTATATAACTTATAAGTGATAATGTACTCTTCATTCTGACAGTAGTTCGTTAGGCCTGTCTAAAATTTATCACTACTACTAGTACTACTAGGCCTTGTAAAACTAAAAGTTGTATTTATAATTATAAACAATGTTAAGTATTTTGGTGTGAGTATCGCTACTTCAAATTAAAGTACTTGAACTATAAACAGCATATTTGGTGCAAAAATACTTTTCTTAATATTTGGAAGAGATTTCTATGTTAATTTAACACAGTAAAAAAACATGCGTTTCATTAAAAAAAGCTAAGGATATTGATAAATTTTGTCAACATGTATTTAATTTCCTGGCATTAACAGTTACTTGCTAGGCTGAATGTCATGCCAACAAATAACAAGCTAGTGTAAAAATCCCCAAAATTGAAACTAGGGAAACTTAGTAGTGAAAAACAAAAAAATACAATAAAAATGTCCTAAATGTTTGTTAATTTGGGCTTTTACTTGTAAAAACACTGCCATACTTTTGTATTACTGAGCTTATTGTCTATTATACATATATATCACACATGTTTGTGGCAACTTTTATAACTACATAACTATAATGAAAGTGGCAATGACTACTGTAAATTAACATTTAAATGTACAGAATGATACATATTTCAGTTTTCTGTATCATATGTAGTTTAAAATGTGTATACTTCTTGGGTCTTTTAAGCAAAAGTTGATAAGCATATACATAGGATGCAAGATGTAAGAATGATTGGAATCCAACTGATAGTAAATAGTGATAATTATGGAAGTAATAAATAGGTGTTGAAGTACATTAAAGGAGGAAAATATAAATATGAAGTGATGCACAGGCATGGATAAATTGTGTTTAAGAGAAAGTTGTACATGGTTTATTTTGAGAATAAGAAATAAAGTTATACTTAGCTATTTTGTTTCTGAATAGGGCTGTGTTAAATATAATTCAAATCTAGAACAGTTCTGAGCTTTTGAAAGTCTGGAACTATATAATCAAATTCTTTGAGTCCTAAATCAAATTCTGTTTCTAGGATCTTATTGGCAGATTTAGCACTTCATATTCTTTCAGGAATGAAGTGCTGTGGTTGCACAACTTGTTACTAATTTCACACCATTTTGTTTTTCTTCTTTCTCTCAATTCAACCAATCAGTGCATGTGTTTAGACTCGGATGGGACCAAAGACAGGTAGTTCAGGCAATACTATCAAGAGGTTGTTGATATCATATAATCGTTACCATCCACTCCTTGCTGTTAAAGTAAATAAATATTCCTATCCCCCATTTCCTGGTACAAACAGTAGTGAAGTTTTTAAGCTGACTCCTAGATCTGAAAATATGTATTGAGGCCTGATTTAACTAGTAATGTGTTGTACCTTTTTAGAATTTCATCCTAAGATTAAATTTGGCATATAAAAAATGTATTTTATCCCAATTGCTCTACTGTTTTAGTTATTATTTAAAAAAAAGTGGTGCATGTGAGAGAAATTAAGATATTTTGTATAGTGTAGTTATGTTTGCCATGTTTGGAGCCTTGAAATAGATGAAAAATTTGTCTTGCTTGAGTTGTAATTAGTTCTATTATTATTTGATAGTTGCTGAGTGTTTAATACAGCAATAGCTTATTTACATTAGCAATTAGTTATATGTAACTAGAGACATGATGGATGTCTTAGGTGTGGTACTAGTAATTATCGGTATTAAGTTTGTGGAAGATTTTAGTCTTTGACTTATTTAGAATTTAATCTGTAAAATATCTTAATTTTAGTTAAATGTATTATTATTGGATGAGTAGATTGGTGATGGAGAATATAAACTTGGCAATTTTTGGGATAAGTGGGATGGAATATTTATAGTGTAAGAGGTGTCATGACTTTCTTCCTTTTTTTTTCTCCACACACACCAAAAGTATGATACCTTATTTGATATAAAAACATACTTTTATGGATTTTTTTCAAATTTGATGCACCGATACATCTTTTCAGCCTATAATGAGGAGTCTCATTTGGTCTACATATAAGCCACATGTGCAAAGTTATTCAGCAAAAACCACTCAAATTTAACAAATTTTTATGCTTGCCTATGCAAAAAGTCACGTTATCTATCGATCTAACATTTTTAATACAGCTTCACCTAAGAGTAAAAGTGGACCATTTTTTGTTTTTTGTCAATCGGATTAAAGACTGCTGATTTAGAGCATCAAAACTATAATGTGAAAGGACGTGCAGATACATAAGTATTAGTTAGGCCAGGGAAACTAGATTAGCAGTTTCTGGATCAAGTTTTCAAAAAAAATCATTTGGGTGGACGGTTATTATTGATTATTCGTTGTCAACTTTTCAGCACAAGTTTATTAAATTTTATGAAATTATCCTAATTAAAGAGCGTTTAGCATCATGTGATATTAACTTAAGCATTTACATAAATAATAATGCTTGATACGGCTGTACCAATTGCATGGGAGGATGACAAGAAACTGCTAATCTAAATTCCATGGCATTACTATAGAGGAAACTATAAATACTGTTTCAGAGAAAAAAAACTACCACCATATATTTTAAGAGCATTAGGGTTGTGATCCTAAAGGTAATGTTGGTTACTATCGAGTGTCAGTTTCTTATTTGGTGTGATTTGTTGATGTGTATTGACAGAAAGTCATGATATCTAATCAAAAACACCTTAGGTGTGACCAAAAAAGGATTTAGCATGCGGCTTAAAGGAATGAAATCCATATTGGTGGCTAAACTGGTAGTTACACTTACTGCATTGATAAGAATCTTACAGCAAATATTCATCCATTAGTTAGCTAGGCCATGTATTTGGTTTTATCCACCATCATGCCCAAATTTGAACAAAAAATGTGGCTTGGTTAACCAATGAATGAATGTTTGCTGTAAAATTCTTATCAATGCTATAAGTGTAGCTATCAGTTTGGCCACCAATTTTGATTTCATTCTTTTAAGTCACACACTCAATTCATTTTTGGCCACACCTTTTTTTCATACCTAAGGTGTTTTTCATTAGATATGTTATAGTTAAAGATACAGTTTAAACTGTACTTAGATCTTACTATTATATTTTAATTAATTGTGTATTAGTTATGATTTAAATTCATAATTAAAAGGTTTAAAAATTTTTAAATATGCATCATCCTTTGTGTCCATTCTTAAGGCTTATAATATTATGAGCTGAATGAAAATTTTGCAGAATGGTTTCATATGTTTCCAAAAGAAACTGTAATATGTGTAATGATGAATAAGAAGTAGTAAAGGACAAGACAAAAAAATTACAAATTAACTGCTTGTGAAAAGGAAAAAACTTGAAATTATGAGTTTAACAAAAGAAAAATATATTTCCTAATTTTAATTATTTCATTGCATTGTACCTTGATATGGTAGAGAAAATGAAAAAATATTTCAACATTTACCTTAAAAAACTTTTGATATTCATTTTGGAGGTTCTAGAGGTTATGCAAATGAAATATAAAAACTATAACATAAAGAAAAGTATTTTTATACTTGAAATAAAATCACCTTGTATTTGAACTATTTACAGTTGGAGTGCAAATAACTACTAACATTTTTATTAGAAAGATGTAATTAAAATAATGTCATTCTTTATGTACAAAATACTTATAAACTTTAAAAAATTGTACCAGTTTTTGTGGGGATCACACAGAGTTATTGTATTTTTGTTGCATAAATGTGCTTCCCTAGTCAAGTGGACGGTAATCACATCTGCTCCTGCTGAAAGGGTTAACCTCTTCCATGATTTGCCCAGTCAATTTGGACAAACTTTTTCAAGATTTGTTAAATGCTTTTGAGCAACATTACATACTAAAGATTTGGAGTCAGATCTTGGGGGAAAAAAGTCTATAATTACCTGTATTTTGCAAGTAAAACCATCAACTTACTGCATAAACTGTGTAGTCCTGGGAATTAAAGAGTAAAAGATGGAATTTTCTAGTATTTTATGGATGAGAATAATCAAAATCTAGGTAGGAATGAGAGTCAGTTGTTTTTTTAATATGTATTAGTTTGGTACAGTTTGTACTGCGATAAAGTTTGATATCCGCAAATGGAAGTTTTTCACTGGAAATTGTATAAATGAATTGAAGGAAAGATAAAAACAGGTGATGTATTGTAAAAATGTTCTAGATTTTATATAAATAATAAAGCCATACTGTGATATACTGGCCAGAAAATTGTTTTTCATCATAATTGACAAATCTGCAAATGATGATCCCATTTTTAGTGATAGTGACATCACAAATTTGTTTCTAATGGTTGCCATTGAAGGAGAACTCAGAATTAAGACCATTTCAGCTACATGGAGAAGTGTATGTGTATAGGATAATCTTATGATTCAGTGGGAAGTAAAAATATTTAAGTGCAAGAAGTCCTTTGTCATGAGGAATTCAAGTGTAAAGAGACTGTATCGATGTTAAAAATATGGTTTTTGAGAAGAAAATTTTGTAACAAAGTTGGTTTTGTATCTTTATTGTAATATAGTAGGGAAACAATTAGAGAAACATAATTTCATAGGAATGGAAATTAGTTACAATTTTTTTCAGTAATAAAAATAATTAGTGTGCATTAGCTTCTTATCAACATCTTTTATTCTAGATACTTTGAATTATTTAGTGATAACCTACCTAAGGCTCTCAGATTCTGAATTGTAATTTCAGGAATGATACCTCACCTCCATACGTAGAATAGCTATATCCCTTGTGCTAATGAGATTTGCATGCCACTTGCCTTGAGCTAACTCCCACCTAAAATTCATGTATTTAACGTGAACTGTGCTTGTGCATGATGATATCATCATGTGACAGTAGCTCTCACCAGTAGGAGGGCGACACAATCTCCATATCCAGTAACTTGTATTTGAAGTAACTTCATTCTTTTCCTTGGCATTGGCTTGAACAGATGTGTTGATTTTGCAGTCTTCTTCAGTTCACTGAGCTTTGTGTTCGTTAAAGGAACTTGAGTATCGTTCTACCTTTTATTATTATTATTATGAATTCTTAAGTGATGGTGACTTTCAAATTGTCCTGTGAAAAGAAATGAATCTACAAACATGGGACCTATTTCTGTTATGGGTTCTGGAGTCTCATTGACTGTTGAAGACATCAAAGCTATAGTGCAGTGTGTTGTGGGTTCCCTCATGCGTGTTGTCCTTTCTCCTCCATTTGAGAATGAGCAGGGAGATGACAAATTTGATCTACTGTTCCCTTCCACCTAGGTTTGCTTTGGGTACTGCTCAGATATGTTCCTTTCTTTTTCTTTTGCCTGTGTCTTTTGATTCTTCCTGTTCTTTGCTCCAGGAAACCAATACTTGGGGTTACTTTGTCATTTGTGAAATCTCCTGAAGAGGTGTAGAGTGAGACATACCAAAATAGGAAAGTACCAGAAAAAGAGAGTCCAAATTGTCTTCTCCTTGATTGTTTTCATCCTCAGCAACATTGTCAGATTGAAAAGGAGTATAAATTGCTGGCCAAACATATGAATCTAGCTCCTTGCAAATTATGGCCTGTATGTTCTCTGCAGATAAAGTTGAATCAGATTTCTGGGAAATTATACTACCAGTAGTGCTGTCAACTGTAACGGAAGCTAATGTAGTTGATACATTGAATTGCAAATTCATATGAAGTTCTTGTATAATGCACTAACAAGAAATAAATGCAAATAAACATATTGTTGAAACATTTGAATGCAAACACAGTAAAAGAAAACTGTTGAAAAAAATTTAAATGGCAAATAAGCACAATCATAAATGGTAGCTACATGCGAAAAAAACATGTCTAAATGAAACTGTGCCAATTGAGAAAGTGAGGATTGAGTGGGAATAGCAGAGGGAGCTAGCTGTGCCAATAAAGATGCCACAATACTATTGGTGTAGAGTAGTCACATGATATGTACATGTTCAAAAATGGCACAAAATTAATGGGTATATAGACTGGTGCACTGAGTGTGAAAATATCTTAGCAATGCTTAGAAGGCAGAAAGAAGATCAAGATAGCTTTGTGTGAGACAAGGTAAGACTATATCAGAACTAAACCTTCACTGATTGAATGGCACTATACCAACTAACAATGCAGATGAAGAAATGGTTAATAAATTACTTAAATTTGCTGGTGATATTAAGGTCTTGGGTGTTGTTGGCTGTGAGGAGGATCCTGCTGCTGTACAAAAAAATTTAGATTATTTAGTGAGTTGGGTGAATTAATGACAAGTGGCTTTTAATTATAATTAATGAATGTGAGTTATTAAAATTTGAATTATAAGTATAATTTGGATGTGAATAACCTTAACAGTGTCATGAAAGAAAGATATCTTTGTGTAGTGGTTGATCAGTCACTTAAGTCATCCAAACAGTGTATTGTTGCCAGTGGTAGGGCAAATAGGATTTTAGGTTGTATCTACAGAAATATTGAATTCAAGTCTGAAGAGGTTATAATTTCATTGTTTTGGTCACTGTTTAGGCTGCATTTGGAGCACTGTGTTCAGTTGTGAGCTCCTTACCTTAGGAAGGACATTGAATTGTTGGAAAGGGTTCAGAGGAGGGCTACTAGAATGGTGCCTGGGATGGAGGGGGTTGTCCTATAAGAAGAGGTTAAGACCTCTGAAATTGTTTTCTCTTGAAAAAAGAAGAGTATCTGATTGAGGTATTTAATGGAATTGATAGTGTTGATGCATAATCTGTTTTCATTGTTAATGGTGAGAATGGTAGGAATAGGGGATGTATTTAAATTTTGGCAATGTAGGAATCATTTTCAGCTAAGACAATTTTATTTTTCTAACAGGGTGGTTGTCATTTGGAACGGGTTGCCTTTGGATGTTGTGGAGAAATAAATTTTAGTGTAAGAGAAAGCTTGATAACTGTATGAATGATAAGGGCTGCCTTTTAGGTTTTATTATTGTTTTTATATAATAGTTTTAGTTTTGTTTAGAGGATGGGACAGCCTAGATAGACCAATAGATCCCTTGTTGTTCCTAATCATTTTGTCATGTTAAAACTGAATGCTTTACTAATTCTTGTATTTATGATCTACGCTTATCTGTCAGCGATTGTTTGAATTTATTAAATTGTTGATATCAAAATTAGAACATTTTAGATATTCTAGACATACTTTAATAAACTTTTCAATCTTAACATTATGTCCTCTAGCTAACATTCAAACTAAAGTGTTGAAAATATAGCTTACAACAACATATATCCTACATACCAGTTAAAAATTTTTACTTTGATTACAAAGCTAAATAGAATTTATTTTAAGGCTGACCCAAGCAGTCATTGTTGTTGAGCTGTAGTTATTATTATTTTGTTATATAAGTAATAAAAGTTTAATCATAACATTAGAATACCTCAAAGGAATAAATTCTTTCCAGCAATTTTTAGAAGAAAAAGTTGTGTGAGATTATAATATAGATTAGTCAGAACCATAGAAACATACTTTGTGAATGTAACTGTGTATTTTCAAATATTGCAGATTACAATATTGTCAAACTTTGGGATATTGAAAATGAACTTCCAGAAGAGTTGAAGTCTGAAATAAGCTCTCAGCATTTGCAGACTATTTCTTTATCTGGTCAGAGTATGCAGAATGGTGCAGTGGACTCTTCATGTAGTCAAGTTGAAGGTGGTGAAGGAAACAGTATTGTTGCTCAACGGCATCAACAGCTTTCACAGCTCTTGCAGATTAAAGCCAGCCAACCTCAGAATACCATAAGTAATCTTCAGAGTCTTGGTGGCATACCTGCCAACCAGACCATTCCAAATCCAGGTGTATCTTTACATAATGTTAATATGAACAGTTTGAAAAGTCCTCATACAAGTAATCTTTCTTCAATTTCTAATGTAACTGCCAGTAAAATGGGAACAAATGTTTCTAGTGCCCCTCACTGTATAATTGAAAGTAGTGACAGTATGACAAGCAAAGCTAATAGTTTGGTAAATAGTAGTCTAAATAGTGCATCCAATGCTGTTGGAACTGTTAATTTGGTTGGAAGTGTATCTTTAGGTGAAGCAGCATCATTAGTTTCACAGGGCAAGTTACTTACCACTGTAACTGCTACTAGCTCTACTGTCACCTTGCCTCTGCAAGCACAACAAACTTCTCAGCCAGGATTTCCACAGGCTCAGCAGTTGGTTATGGGCACTACCAGCATCATGAATGGCCCACATATCTCGATAAATAGCCCAGGTACTGCAAGAATTTCAAGAAATGTTGCTTCTCCTAATGTAGTGCAAACAGCAAGTCATGGTAATATTTTGGCAAATGTTGGTCCACAATACTCAGCCCAGCAGAATTCTTTAGGCCATGCTCGTGGAAATGCATCTAATATAACCACAGTGATGAAGGTAATGTGCTTAGTACCTGCTTTGTAATGTTTCAAAGTTCTCCTTTGAATGAGCTATGATTTAATTCAAAAGAGTTTAATTCATTTTTATCGAAGTTGGAGATGCATATAAGTGTTATTAAGTCTTGATTCTGTTGTTTACAAGCATTTGTGTTACAAATTTTAATAGCTAAGGTAGTATTTTTGTGTTGCTTGGAAGTATCAAATTAAGTTCTATTATTCTAGGTTTTCTCACATTGTTTTGGGAATAATCATACAGTATGAATTGGTTGTAAAGTTCTTAATAAAAAATATAATATGAATCAGAAACTTAAATTGATGTGGAGTCTTATCCACATTATATTAGGAATTATTTCAAGTGCAAGTGTATTATTAGGTATATATGTTTGTGTGTGTATATATATATACTCCTTAGTCTCCCTTTTTTTTGGATTTAATTGTGGGTCTAAATATTCTGTCAAATTTTGCCTCGCCCAGCAAATCAGTTTGTTTATTATAAATTTGTAATGTATAAATTATAAATCTCGCCAAATACTACAAGCAGAAACAAAATAATTTGTTTTAGAAATTTAGCATACTAGCAGTTGCTACAGAAAATAACTGTGGAGAATTTGGGAAACTTTGCAAAGCATTTACTGGCTGCCTCAAGAATGGTTTCTGAAATTCACTTAGAAATCATCAGTACAAAGATAATTATACAAGTTACATATAATTTGGAAAATCTGTTATCTGGGTTGTGCACACAGCTTGAACATAAGCACCAACATTTTGCCTAGCAGCCAGCCTGCCGTAAAAGCAAAAATCGATTTATCAATCTTAGTCAAAGCACAAAAGAAAAAGGTATTGTAAAAAAGTATTTGCTTTTGTCATAATAGAAACTACATCCTAGTTTGTGGTATGCAAAGGTAAAATGGAATCACAGTTTTAACTGATTTGAATTGCAAAGTTGGATGTGACACTGAAAAACTTTTTCTATGTAATGGTAAAATCTAGAAGATTATATTATTACCATCACGTACTGCAGGCTAGCATGATTATGATACTAATCTGGATTTAGTACTAAATGTTATTTCAGACTATGCTACTCACCTTTCCACAGAATAATTTGCTTGTGCTTAGGCACCACTGCTGAAAAGTTTCATACGTGCACAAAGCTGCTAAAAGTGCTCTCACCTTACACATAATAACTTGTGCTGCACTAGTCTCTTTAAACTATACTCTTCAACCAGACATAATTAATCTCTGTGCTATACTCCTCTTGAGCACTTTGTATAAATCAAAAATATATTCTATTTCATGGCACTACAGTGTTTAGGCACGTTATATTTGTTAGCCCTTTGTCAAAGGACCTTTTGCATTGCACCAAACTTTTAAATTGAAAATAATTTCAATCAAAGCCTCTAATAAAAATTATTAACTTGTATTAACTTTTTTATTTACATAACCAAACCACAAGATTTAGGAGAAGTGTTCAAGAGAACTGTCATGTGGTTTCATTGACATGATGGGCATATTGTCCCTTGTTTTTTACCCTGGGATAGAGTTCAGGCAGAAGCTGATAATCTCAGTTTCATCATTGACCACAACAACTAAGTGAGTGAACATTTTAGAAGCATGATATGGGCTCACTCAGAAACCAGTAATATTTCTCTGTTTTGTAATCAAAAACATAAAATGAAAGAAATAGAAAAACAAATTTCACTTGATTCAGTTTCATGGATCTTATTGAATATGAATTTTTGTGTCCATGTTTATGAAGCCTTCTATGGTCATACAAAGGTGTAAAAGGCAAATTAATAGTGGGTGGATCAAAGGTTTATTTGACTGAGCGAAGTGAGGGAATTTGTGCCACATGCATTTCTATTATGGCCTGGATTCAGGGCTCCCTTAGGGCCCTAAAAGCTCTTGGGTTCTAGAATAAATTTTATGTATTCTTCTGCTTTTTGTACAAGTAATTTTTCTAATTTTGATGCATTTTTACTGGGAAATATTGAAAATTGGGGGGGTCATGCCTCATCCTGCTTCCTATGCCATTGTCATAACATTCCTCAGAAGAAATTGTGTACTCTGTTTCTTTCAAGATATAAGAGCTTGCTGGGTACATCTTAAATCTATGATTATTTTTTCTTTTTTCTTCTCTTGCCTGACTTTTGCTATGGGCTCAGTTGAATCAGCTGAGTTTATAACCCCAAATTGACCTTTATAGTTTCCGTACTATAACTTCTAATATGCTTGTGTATCTTGAAATTTTGCAAGCTTTCAGTAATTGTTAAGTCATTTGTAGACAAAAAAATCAGAATTTTTTTAATGAAGTATTTTCACTAAAAATTTCTCCATGAATATATTGGAGTCAAAGTGTTGACCGTTCCGAGAGCAAGGTGATTTACATGTTAAGATTAAAAATATTTCTCTTCAACTAAAAAAATAAAAAAATTCATTTGCATAATCTCTAAAATCTCCTAAATAAATTGAAATTTTATTTTTAGTAAAACTTTGTATTTTGTCTGTTATTTTCTCTACCCTAACTGTTCGAGATTGGTCAATTTTACCAAATTGTAACCACCAAAAAAAAAATCAAAATAAATCTAAATTACCCTTTTTTTCTTTCCAGAATGACTTCACCTTGTAACATAAAACTACATCTATCTATCCTTCAATTTTATTGTTTTATTGCCCTTTGAACTTTGTCTGACTGATATTCTTGCTGTCAACTGTCAGTGGCACTTAACCCTATTTCTTTTATACTTATGGTACTAACACACTAAATAATTTTTATGTAATTAACTAATGCACCAATGATCACAGAATAATCACATGCAAAAAACAGACAATGTTCCATAACTATTACAGTTTTTCTGGCTTTCTAACTATGCAACAAGAGCTGTTAAAAATTCAACTAAGCTTGTCCATTCATTTCTTGTAGGAATAAAGTTTGAACAGGAAGTGAAGTTGACAATTCTCTGTACATAAAACAATGTAGTTTAATATGTCATTTGATAGATCAAAACATTGGCTTTCTATTGGTTATAAATAATATGGTTTTAAACTTCAGAGAGATCTATGTCAATTTCTGAAAGAGAGGATGTGAAAGGTGAGCATGTCAAGAGGGATCTGATATTTTAGTAATCAAATAAGATTAAAGGCCATAAAAATTATGCTTTAGCTGAGCAATGACAACATTATAATGAGTAATTTATGTTAAATTTCATACTTCTTGGAGGGGTAGTAAATAAATTAGAAAAGAGAGAGAAAATGCTACAATTCTCATACTAGGGGAATTCAGGATTTTTTTTTTTAAATATTGCCTTATAAAATTAAGAACTTAAAACTTTAGTACTATTAAAATTTCAATTATTAGCTGCATTTTTATGCCAAATTTATTGGTATACTAAAGTAATTTAATTAAATTTTGAACTTTACTCACTAAAACTTTCTGACATGCAAAAAAAATGCCTGTAGCAAAAGTGTTAATTGCAATATTCTGGCCGCCTTGAGACTCTTCTCTAACCTGTGGTTGGATTCTCCTTTTGTCATAGAACTCCAGCCCTTAGAACCTACTCTTCAGTTTAGGGATATTCTTATTCTCTTTAATTTGACTCTCTTGCCTCAGTCTTCTTATCTTCATCTTTGTTTGCTCAGACTCATCATCCTTACCCACTCTTTCGGAGGCTCGGTTTCACAACCTTGAAAGCTTTACTGTGGAATGTCACACCTACCTGTTCTCCACGCTGCCTGGATTTCTTCAACAGTTGCCAAGTTAACTTGATATCTTTGTTTCTGGGAATGATTTGGTCGGGATGCCCTTCTTTCTGAAGCTAGACTTCTTCAGACTTATCTTGAGGAACCTAGTTTGGCACCACTTCTTTGAGCAGAAGTTTTGTGGGAAGTTTCTTTTCTTTTGGAAACTAGACCTGAGGCATCTTGTTAGCATTTGTCTCTGATCACTCTGCTGTCCATTTCATCTAGGTCCAGGGGGATCCAACAGATTTCTCATCTTGATAAGCCTTATCAGTTATCCATATCCTATTCCCCATCCAGTGGTCCCTTTCTGGTGTCATTTCCTAACAGGCCAGCTGTCAGTGTGCTTGGAGATAAATGATTTCTGGACCCAAC
This sequence comes from Limulus polyphemus, assembly GCF_000517525.1. NCBI lineage: Eukaryota > Metazoa > Arthropoda > Merostomata > Xiphosura > Limulidae > Limulus > Limulus polyphemus. The sequence goes on from NW_013665751.1 coordinate 685,847, forward strand.
CCTTGGCTCAAGTTCTTTAGGAGCTCAGCTTTGCACACTTATGGACTTTCTTCAAGGAAAACCTTGGATCATACAGGAGCTTTCTTTGTTTTTTATGGTTCACACTCCATCTATTTTCAACATGGTCCTGAGAGCTCTTGTATAAAGCATGCACTTATTGTGTTTGCAGTTCCTCTATTGTATGGATGACTGACTCCTTTTTGCCCCATCCTGAGATGTGTCCTCTTCTGTGACCTCTTTTCTCCTTTCAATGTTTGCTTGTTTGACTGGTCAAGCTCACCAAATCATTATTGACCCATACTCAGTATCTAATTCATTTAGTAGTCATTATATACTCGTATGCTGAGTTGGCTAATCCTTGTCCTTTATATCCACAAGACATAAAACCTTTGGTTTCCCATTCTCTCATATCTCTTTTTCTTCTTACATGGGAGGTTCTAGCCTCCTTAGAGGCCCTTCTTCCTCTGGACTTAGTCTATATGAGTTCCTTTCGTTGGGCTCAGTCAGATCAGTGAGATACATCCAAAGATCCACTGACTTGTCATTCCTCTTTTTCAATCTCTTTGCCTTTCACCAATGTGGTGGTTCAGTCAATCTCACATGACGTTAGTCATCTTTCTTTTTCCACTTCATTGGACTTGCATACTGTTGTGAACACTTGTTTGGGTGGTATGTGATTCTTGACACCTTCACCCTTTTAATGTGTGGTCTTAAGATGAGCAATCTCTCCACATCATCTTTAAGATGTTACCACAGTCTTTGTTAATGTCTCTCTGGATACCTTACATGATCCTTTCAGCCAACTTCATACCATTTCTTCCATCAGTTGACAGGAAGGTAATTTAGTTTTATTCTCGATATTTTGTTGGTGGTTATGAGGTCAGTTGAATTGACTGATCCTATTTTGAGATAGGGTAGAGAAAGAAAAACATAAACTATAAAGTTTTACTGCAAAAAAACATTTGAAATTTTAACATGAAAATTACTTTGCACATGGATTGATTATTCAAAACAAATACTCAATATATTAATGGACAAATCTTTATTTTATTTTATTAAAAATAATTCACTAAAAAATATGATTTTTTGTATGTGAAAGACTTATAATATGAAGTATAAGACTGCGAAATTTTGTGAAGATATACACACTATATTGAAAGTTAGAAGTGTTAAATCTATAAAGACTAATCGAGTACAAAGAGGTTACGTAGTCGGTCAGATTGACCGAGCTCGTGTTGAGAGAGTCAATTAACTTTTTGATGTAAGTCACTAGAAACCTCATGACATGCACAGTAAAGGGTGCCCATACAGAGAGGGCTAAAGGTTAACAAATTAGAAACTTATTAGGTCGGATAAGGTTAGATTAGGTGAGATAACCAAAAATAATAATTCTCCATGAGGTATGCTTCCAAGTAGTTTATGCATTACATCATTCACTGTGGTAACTTGAGCTGCTCATTTGCCTAGTGATTTACAACTAATATGGCAAGATTATTAGTTAAGACATGGTTCAAAGGGCAATAAAATAATAAAAGAAAGTAGGAACAAACGTATACTGTTGTGAGCCTTAAGCTATTTTGATGAGCAACTGTAGGTTCTTGTTAAAATCTGCAGTCATTCTAGAAAGAAAAAAGGGTAATTTAGATTTATTTTGAATTTGTCTATGTTGGACACAAGGTTGGTCAAAACTGACCAAGACTGTATAGAGTTAGGGTAGAGAAAGTAGTAGATGAAATATAAAATTTAACTGAAAAAAGTTCATTATTTATTTACAAGGTTTTAGAGGATATAAAAATGAAATTTGAAATTTTTCAGATGAAGGAAAGTATTTTTGATTTTAACATGAAAATCACTTTGCATTTGGAGCAGTGAATGCCATAACTCCATATATTTAAGTACAAATTTTTAGTAAAAATAGTTAGAAAATCTGGTTTCTTATGTACAAAAGTCTTGTCATGTTTACTAAAAGCATGCCAAGTTTTGTGAAGATACACACATCATATCAAAAATTACAGTATAGAAACTGATGCTTGCTTTGGGTTTATAAGGTTGGTGTTAATATTCATATTAAATAAACATGTGATACTTTGAACATTTTATGCATTTAAGAACTTTTTTCAAGTGTTCAGGCTTGTAGGAAACATGAAGATCAGTTTCTCATTGTCTTGTGTTTTGCTAGGTTGGACAGCCACAACTACAAGCAGTAGTGTCTGGAAATATAACTGGTTCTCAAGCTTCATCACAGGAATCTACTACAAATACTCTTTCTACTCCCACAACCACAACTGGAAATGTTGCTCCTCAGGGTGGAACAGGAACTAATACTACTGATCCAGAAAAGCGAAAACTGATACAGCAGCAGTTAGTTTTACTTCTTCATGCTCATAAGTGTCAAAGGCGTGAAAGTCAAGCTAATGGTGAAGTACATCAGTGTTCTCTTCCTCATTGTCGAACCATGAAGAATGTATTGAATCATATGACAACTTGTCAAGCTGGAAAAACTTGCCCTGTTCCCCACTGTGCATCATCTAGACAGATTATTTCTCATTGGAAGAACTGTACTAGAAATGATTGTCCTGTATGTTTACCATTGAAGCAAGCTTCAGACAGAAAGCAACAACAAGCTGGTAAGTGTGTTAAATTAGAAATTAGAAAGTATAAACCCAGTAAAATCAGCAACAAGTTCTGTGCCATAAAGCATGAAAACTGTTATTTGAGAATTGAAAATTATACAGAATAGTAACCTTTTTTTTCCATTACTTATGTGGTTGTTAGCCCAGTGGTACATGTATTGGAGAAGTTGATGGACAGTCATTGAATTAGAATTTTCAATTTGAATGAGTTGTAAGTAATTAGTGCTCAATAAATAATCCCTAACCTAGCCTTAAGCTAGTGACTATAGCTGTCAACACTGATGATCATTAATTGTATGAGACAACTATTTTGCTAATTCATCACCAACCTTTCAATTTATTGTGAAATCCTCCTTAAATCAGAGTATGGTTCTACAATAGTTTTGCAACCAGTGTCAATCTCCCTGTAGCATATATCAGAAAACAACTATTTCTAAGAAAATTTGTTTGGAAAGGTCGGTAAGATGAATGGCTCTGTCAGTTTTGGTTAACCTCATGTGCATCCTTTACTGCAAATGTCATGAGGTATTTATTGACATACATTGAAAATGTAATTCAATTACATTTTTTTTATATTATACCAATTAGTATGGCATAAATTCACAGCTAATAATCCATATTTTAATAGTATACAAATTTTAAATTCTTAATTTAAGGCAATATTTAAAATAATCCTAAATGTCCCCTAGTGTAAGAAATGTGACTTTTTTTTTTTCTCTAGACATTTCCTCTTCTTTAATTTATTCACCACCCCTCCAATAAGTTTGAAATTTAACGTAAATTACTCTCAACAAAATCTTCATCGATCAGACAAAGCATAATTTTATAGCCTTTGTTTAGTTAGAGCCATCAAATAGAAAATCAGACACTCTTGCAACACCCACCTGTTTCATCCTCTCTTTCAGGATATCTTATTAGTTTTCTCTTACATTGGATTCCATATTATTTATAACCAATAAATAGATTTTCATCTGTCAAATGACATATTATATAATGTTTTTTGGACAGAGAATTGTCAATTTCTCTTTTAGTACAAACTTTGCACAGAAAACATGTCGACTAGTTTGGATTAATTTGTAATGGCTCTTGCCACATAGTTAGAAAGCCAGAAAAATGGTTATAGTTATGGGTCATTGTCTGCTTTTTCCATGTTATTAACCTATGTTCTTTGGTGCATTATATAATTAAATAAAATTATTTAATGCACTACTAACATTAGTATAAAAAAAAGAGAAAAAAGTACGGTTAAATTTCATTGACAGCTGACAGCAAAAAGATGACCCAGATAAATACTTTATTTACTGTTTTCATGTGCATTCCTTATTTATTATTCTAAAAATAACTAAAATGTAAAAATAGGAGTCTCTTTAGGTTATTTAAAGTTAGATTAGGTAAAATAATTAATAATAATAATATATTAAAATGTTTTAACAATGCATGCAAGCATGCACGGAAGCAGCTTGGAGTAGCTCATGGCTAATGTAATTCGATAGTGAGCTCCACATTCCTCAAGTGATTTACAACTTATAATGGCATGAATAGTAGTTAGATATGGTTCAAGGGGCAATAAAACAATAAAAGTTCTGTATAAATAGATGTATACTGTTACAAGTTTAAATGTACTTAGGATAAATGAATATAGTTTCATGTTACAATTTTATGTCATTCTAAAAAGAAAAAAGAGGGTAATTTAGATTTATGTCTGTTTTTTTTTTTTGGTGGTTACGAGGTTGGTCAAATTGACCAACATTGTATAGAATATGGTTAGAGAAAATAGCAGGTAAAATATAAAGTTTTACCAAAAACAAATATTTGAATTGTATTTAGGAGGTTTTAGGGATTATGCAAATGAAATTTGAGATTTTTGAGATGAGGAAATGTATTTTTAATTTCACCATGAAAATTACTTTGTACTTGGACTAGTAATAAAAAAAAAAAGACTATATTCTTTGTTGAGTGTGCATTTGTAGAAAAGCCTAAACAGTACTGTAAAACATATGTTGACAGTGGTAGCTAATATGTGCTTTAAAATACAAGTTATAAACTTAAAACTAGGAACTAACATCAGATCTGGTAACATGAAAATGTACTGTGTGCATGTGATAACTCTGTTGTGTTTAGTTGTGAAAGTCAGCTATGATAATGATAGGTTGAAAAGCTATTGTTTAAGAACATATCATTTTGTATTACTACAAAGAAATAAATATATAGTGCAGTTATAATATTGGTTTCAGTTACAATAAAACCAAATCTGATACATTAGGCAAAAGTATGTTTCAGTAGCTGATACCAGTATGTATCAGTATAATTATAGCAAGGAATAATAAGCCCTCATGATAATTTACCTATCGTGATTGATCAAGATCAACCCAGGATAAGATGTGAACATGCTTGAATTCTGTTCCATAATTGCAAAAAACACTAACTCCTTGGATGTAGTACTGAAAATGAGGGCTGCTCAATTAATTGCTATTTGCAAGTTTTTCACTTGCATACTTGATAATTATTGGTATAGCCACATCCAATAGTAAACACTTGGAACAGCAAAAGAACTTCAACATAGCTTGTAGTAAGTAGGTTTTTTGCATTCAGTTAATAAATGCTGGTCAAATGAATAAATACTTGCTGTTTAGTGGGGCTTTGTTGTCAAAATTTCTTGAAAACAGGTGAAATCCAACACATTACAATGATGTATGTTATGTTTGTGGCAAGGGAGAAAATGTATAAAAACATAGTCTTGCAGTTATGATATTTATGTGAATTGAATTGAAAAATGTAAAATAAGTAGGCAAAGGGCATCAGTAACTCATGTTCCGTAATCCTACACTTTCTTCTTTGCATATTTTAACATCTGTAACCTACAAAGATAATTTCATAACTCACATACTACAATTTTTCATAGATTTGGTATAGAAATACAATCACATTTCAGACAAAATAGTTTTTACAATGTAGTTAACCAATTTTTGTGGATTGTCAGTGATGAGTTCCAACGTGAATATTAGATGAGTTTTGAAAACTTGTTAATTGTATTGCATTAACAGTTCAAATTCCTCTGTAATACTATATCAAAATATTTTGATTGAAAAAATACATTACTTGTCCATAGTGTTTAAAATAAAGATTTGATGTATGACAGAGAAAAAATTTGTGAACTTTATACAAAATATTTCTGTTCTCAGAAAAACACTTAAAACTGTTTACCAAAAAATTTGTGAACTTACACTGACACTCTTTGAAAATATCATCCCAAACTCTGATACACTTGAATGAGTCTTCTTTGTTATGAATACTTAAATTGAATTCTGAAACAAACACCTTAGATAAAAAGAGATGTGCTGTCCGTTGCATCATTATTCTGACTCTTGCATAGTTGTGTTGTCAGTTTGCATGTTTAGTTTTTACTGCTGATTGTATGCTGTTTGTAAACTTATTTTGTTTTAACTGGATGTATATCTGTACACAACGTGCATATCATGCACTGAATTTTTTTAAATTATTAGAACAAAAATAGGTACATTTTTAAAAAGGAAAAATCTTAACAATTAAATGTGGGTAAAAGTATTTTACTGATTCTGGAGAATTGTACAAGTATGACTACCAAGGAACTGAAATAATATGGTGTAATTAAAATGATAGAATCATTTGCATACATTTCAGAAGTTTGTAAAGTTTTGTATCTTCTATTCCTGTTATTTGAAATAAAACCATGTATATTTTAATAACCAAAAGGGTGATTAAGAATACATCTCTAAATCTATTATTTGCATAAATGCACCAAACACTATGACCTTCTTGAGCATTGCCTGCCATTTTTGTGGTGCTAATTACACTACTATTGTATGAAACATTAATGATGAGAAAAATATGAATGAAAAAAAGTAACTTAATTTGGGACTCAAGATTAGTGTATGTCTTGGCAGATAAATTTAGGTAAAACATTCTCACATTTATTTTTGGTGAACATGAGAATCCTAAACAATGATTGATAGATTAAAACTTGTATATTTTATACAGCTTACATAGAACAATTTTTGTCTTTAAGTGCAGCCTGGGGACAATAAACAAACATTTGTAGGTCACAGAAGAGCTTTTGGGTGTTGAAAAAAAGTACTCCACAGAAAATTGTATCCATTTTTATCATTATATTTTTCCACCTGGACACATGACACACAAAGCAACCCCAACTTATCACCAACTGCTTTTCTTTCATACCATGGGAAGGCGTTTCTCTGTTTACTGTCTTTTCCACTTCTTAGCCTCATACATTTTTCTTACATCATGTAATTTCTACCATATGGCTGAAATATAGAGCTAAGTAGGCTAGTGTAGACATAAATAGATATAAGTGGCTATGAGCATAAATATCAAATGATGACCATTTATGGATATGTAATGATTTATTTTAGAATTAAGTCTTAATATTATTGGAAGCAATATTCCCTCACTATATCAATGATTATACAAAATCTCAATTTATGTTCAGAGTACACTTCTTTATACTGGCTGAAAATGACAGTGTTCTTTTATCTGGTACAAAATGATCACTGATATTTTTCATGCCAATTGTTAATGAGTATGTATTAACTTTGCATTCTGAATTTTAGTTTGATAATTTGAAACTTTTGCATGCATTTTAATATTTGTTTCAGAATTCATAAAATATATATATTCAGTTCTTTACACGTTTGTATATACACTTGTATGTAGTCTCTATATTTATTTTTTAATTTCCTTCAGCTTGGATTTTTCTGTTGAAGAATAATAAATGTGTATTGGCAAAGTTAAACAATCTTTTTGTGCATTGTGAAAGGTTATACAGTTGTTTAAAACTTAGGGCTTACTTCCAAATATTTAACAGTATTAACCCTTTTGAAACAGATCACAGGTGAAAGGCCATGCATGTCATCTCGTTTGTTGACTCACATTCAAAATTTTATTGAACTACTATTTCCTGAATTTATGTCAGTAAGTTTGGTATCAAACCGTAGATTATAATTCAAATTTTAGAACTATGCATTACTCAATTTGTTAATTTAAAAGTGAATATTTAATAACACGGATTGTTTTTGAAAGAATATCTGAATAAACATTTATTCATACAAGAAATCAAGTATCACTTGGTCTTTACTTAAATATTGCTACTGTTTATATCCAGTATTGAGCTCTGGCAGCTGGAGCTGAAGAAAGCATGTCTGTACAAGATAATAACAAGAATCAGAACAATCATGTCCATACAGGATAAAAAACGAGCTAAAGAATAATGATAACACCACATGATTTATACCAACAGTTTTCCTTTTGGAAATATCTAGAGAAAGAGATGATTTTATATAGTGTAAGGTCTTTTAAATAAGAAATGAATAAATGTTCTGAAGACCAGAGATAAGCAGTTTTTATTCTACTATCAAAATAAGATGGGGACATAAAAATTATTACAAGTTATAGAATATTAATTAAATTTATTATCACACACAAGTAAAGTTTTATCAGAAATACTGATAACTAGAATTATAAATAAAGTAATGGAAGAAATACTGGAAAGTGAGGTAGATTTCAAGGAAGGAAAGGGAACCAGGGGTCCAATTTTAAATTTGAGACTGATCAAGCAAAAAATGTAAAAGATATGGGAAATGATTATACTTGTGATTCATAGATTATGTTAGATCTTTTAGCTCTGTTCAGCACAAAAATGCTCTCCAGTGGTACAGCTGTATGTCTGTGGACTTGCAACACTAGAAACTGGGTTTTGATAACTGTGATGGGCAGAGCACCGATAGCCCATTGTGTAGCCTTGTGCTTAGTTACAAACAAACAAAGCACAAAAATGTGACAAGCAATGGACAAGATGGATTTTAAGAACATAGTGTCATTAGCATTAGTAAGAAATGAAAATAGGATTACATCTTTTTATTTAAAATTGGGGAAGGGAGTTTGTTAAGGATCTGTTATGTCACAATCTTTTTAACATATATATATGCGGAGGATATGAGAGCATTTTTAGATGAGTTTGAAGGAGGAATAACATTGGGTGCAGATTACACAGTTCTGATTTGTGTAAAAAAAAGGAACATTTAAGAAGACTGACAGGAATAGTAAATTATAAGCACTTAAAATGTTTTAATGCTAATGAAAAGGAAACAGAGATGAAGGTGATTGGTGAAAATAATAAGAGTAAAATGGTGGTAATTGGAGAATAAATTGATAAAGTATAGCAATTCAGATGTTTAGGATCCCTAATTAACAACAATGAAGATTGTTCTGAAGAGATTAAAGAGTTAACTGTGGAAAGAAAGAGTATGGTTGATATGATGACTGAGAGAAAAGATCAGAGTATAACAATATCATACACTATTGTTTTCTTAGATCAGTTATTTTCTCAAAAAATACTTATTGTTGTGAAATTTAAATGATAAGGAAGAATGATGAAAAGAAGTTTTGAAATTAAAATGGTGCTGTTGGAGGGTGCTGAGAATAAAGAAAGACCGGCCATGAGGAGGAGTGATAGAATAAGAAGACAACTGAGAATGTTGATGGGGAAGCTGAAAGATCAGTGGATTGAGTCATTTGGTGGCAACTCATTGCATACATATTAACATTTAGATGTGAAATACATAGAGTGGCAACACTAAACTGCCTTTAATAAGTTGTGTGAGTATAATTGGTTTCAAATTTTTGTCATCCAAAATTGTTTCCATGTGCTTCAGCTACCAACAGGGATTGCACCATGATCTTGAGCTCCATGTGGTAGATGCAAAAATTCCCGTGGTGACTGAGACAAAGTTATTTGGACTTTTTTTTTTTTTACTGGATGTTATTACTACCATAGGGCAATTTAAAGTCGTGTATTTAGGCACTGACCATCGTCTGCATCCCCTCTTCCAACTGTTTGGGAGTAGATAGTTGATATATGCCCAATATTTATCATGCCCTCATTTTTTTCTATGCTGAACTATTGGTCTCTGATCTGTGCTTCTGCCAGAGACTCTGAATTAAAGATGTTTGACTCTGTCAATTATCAAGAGCTTTCCACACCTACCTAGTTCATAGTTTGTACAAAAGTCTTATAAACCTTGTCTTCATTTTAGACATTTGCAGCTTTCTTTTACAGTATGCTCCAAAGCTCTGATCAGCATCATGGCATTACATCTGGCAATGTGTCTTCATGCCTTCTTGGGCTGTGCATTTTGCAAATGGATGTTCTGCTGTCTAATGTTTTGCGTTCATATCCAAGCAGAGTTGACTGAGATAGATCTGACATTAGATAACATTTCAGAATCCAATGATTAGCTTATCTTGTCATGGCTTGTTATGATACTCCACTGCAAACTTTTGTTAGCCATCTGTAGAGTTGGATATTTCTGACTTGAAGTAACAACTTTTCTTTAACAAACACTTTTGACCATCCTTCTTTTTCTTTTTTCTTCAGGGAGCCAGATGGGCCCTCAAAACATGCATTTTTAGGGGCCAATCCTATAACCCATTTTAAAAGGAACTCTATATTGTAGGTTATTAGAAAAATCACTGAATTAACAAGTGGAGTTACATTAATTTCTTTCCAAGGCTTGGTTTAACAGTAACTTTTTGTTTCCCTTAAAGTAGTGTCCTTTAATAATCAAAATATACAATGAAAGAAAATCTGTGCATCATTGCCAGTGTAATCTATTCTTTTTAATCCCCTTTAAAGTAGTGTCCTTTCCTCATCAAAATAATTGTTGTTGTAAAAAGACTTTGTACTTATGTATAATAGTCTTATCTGAGACAGACTAGTGTTGCTAAAATATATGTAGTCAAAGTATCGGAGAACATGGCATAAAAGATTTCCAGAAATTGCCCAAAGTTAAAAATGTTCTTAAATGAAGAGAACTAAATGATGATGATACAAAAAAGAATGCAACTGAAGAAAAAGGCAGTGAGACCATTGAGTATGAAAAGGAAAAATAGGTAAAGTAGGTACAGGGGTGAAGATAGTGGCGTAATATTCTGTAATAGTCCATAATTGTTCAGTGCATGTGTTTTGCACCAAATTGAAAATCTGTTGCCATAGCAATTAATACACTCTTTACTAATAGACCATTAATAGTTTTCAGAATACCACCTCATGATTGGCCAATCATAGCTGAATATCTAGCCCTGTCTGTCGAGCAACCATTTAACGTAACTAGAATTAGTCTATAGCACAAAATTTATTGAAATTCTGTTGTTTCGGAGTTTTTAATTTTTTTATTGAAAACATGTCTTAAAATGTCTAACATGAAACAAAAATATTTATATATTGTATCAGAAAAGGCCAAAAATGTCTGAAAATCATCAAAATATTTCTTCACTGAAAAACCAATACTCTTACTGGAAAGAATAGATCTAATCTTTGGATTCTACATCCATTTTTTTCCATCATGCAATTTATGGTTCTAATAACTGCTTACATAATGCAAATGCTAAATTTTTACACAACAACTGGCAAACATACTAATCCAATTATCACAAGGCCATACCAGGTGAGACTAGACTCTAGGTTTTATGCTTGAAATTCCTACTTTGCATAAAACATTTCTAATATATTCTAGCACATTCTCCATAGGGCAGTAACATTTCTTCTCATAGGTATATTTCCTCTTTCATTTACAAAAACTATTTAGAATGTTTCCCAGATGCTCAGTGCAGAGCATGCTAACATTTTTACTTGTCGATTTCACAAACCACAGAGTCCTGAGCTACCTAGCCTTTAAACAAGACTCATCACAGCTGTGGACCCCCAGATTGTGGTATCTCAATGGACTGATGAGCAGTTTTGTTCATGGCTTTGCCAGTCACTAGCATTGGTCCTTTGGGATAGTACAGTGAAGTGGGTGATACCTTAGCCACGACAGCCTTGGCGAAGGATATGAATCACCTGTAACACATTATTTTGAACACACATTGCTTGACCTGTATACCTATATATAAACACACATTAAGTATTGCTTACACATACACACACCTACATGTACATACTGCTTGTTAGGCGTAATAAGCTATACATGCTGTAAACGTCGTACACCAGTGCAGCAAGCACACATATCTTTGAGCTGAACATTCGTTCCCCAGGCATTCATAATGTCGGCGTTTGTGAATAGTATAGGACTGACAACTGTTCATAAATTTGGAAAGGTCCATTCATGGTTTGTTATAAGTTTTGTTTGGTTAAGAAACACTTAGATCAATTTATGTGGAGTCAAACTTTTAACGGCTTTTGATTTTAAGGGACCATGTGTGCTACCTAGCAGACACTTTAGATCCCGGGTGTCTGCAGATTTCAAGCCCTGAAAGCTTATAACATTTTTATGCTTATAAAGTTGTTAATTATTTTTTAAGTTCTTCACACTGATGATGGAAATAGAAAAAAAAAATCCCCAAATATCTGTAACTAAAAATGTTTTCATATTACTGTGATTTTAATATGGTTATTATACTTTGATATTCACTTTATTATTTATTAATTATTTTAATCTATGCAAAGAGGTCCTCTAGTATTATCACATGTTTTCTTGCCAACTAGTAAACATTTTATTGTTTTTGTTTTCTAAGATTTGCATGAATTTGTTTTCACAGATTTATATTTTGTCTATTATGCACTATGACAAAATCTTCACGAGATTTATCATGTGAAATATAAGGACAGTTATTTTTAATAAAGAATTTGTTTATTTAGTTTAAGTAAAGTAGTCTTGTAAAAATGTGTAGGGAGAAACTCGTGTAATGATATTAATGATATCTTGTTACAAGTTTTGTACTACCTTTCGTATATTATACATTTCCATGTGCAACAGTTTAGGATTAAAAAAACATTAACCTAAATTGTTTTACTTGGAGCTGTTTATCTTATTATATCAAGGGTAGTTTGAAAATGTATTTAAAACAAAGCTGAAAACAGGAAGATTAATTTCATGCTGCTGTTAATATTTAAGTGTACATCTTTCCTTCATTACTTTAGCTTTACTCTTGAAATGTTTATGGTTTTGCTGTTGAAGTGCTTGCTATTTATTTGTAGCATTTTTAGAAGTGAAAGACAGTAATTGCAAGTCTATTCATTGATACCATCATAAAGTCCTCCAAACTATTACTATACATGCAAGTCCAGAACTGGCTTTTAATTAAATGTTTGACCTTATTTCTATTAAAATAAAGTCGTTGATAAACACTATTGTAGCCAGGAATTTGTTCAGAAGTGGAAATCTAATATTGTTTGTGCCTTGTCAACAAGTTCGTTTAAGTTAGGCCTTTATATATACATGTATATCTTATATTCCTGCCATTTATTTAGTGGGCTGTTGGTTATGACTTCCTTCTAACCTGAAGACAGGAGTTTGAAGTACGTTTAATTTTCATCTCACTAAAACATATAATTTAGCCAAGAAAATGTATTGAAGACTGAATATGCATTTTTCTTCTTTTGCATTGTGAGAATAATTCTTTATATTAAGAAACATGGTGTATTGGTGAATTTTTTTTTAATGAAAACACACATTTTTTTACTCTTTTTTCCACTCAGATGTAGAACTCTAAATCAATTTTATTGATGTACTGTTTACAAAATTATATTCTATTGTTTCTATTTGTGCTGTAACGTCTCCAGTGAGACTCAACTTCATTTAGGTGCAGCTACTTTTGTCTGAGTAGAAGCTTTCCTTTAAAATATATATATATCGATGATAGTTGTTTTAAAACTTTTAGAAAATCTTAAAAAAAAACACAGATTAATGTTATCATAAATTGAAAGTCCTTCATGTTCCTCACTTTTTTCTGAAGAAGCAGCATTTCATGGATGCACAATACAACACTTTCAGTCCACTAAGAGATCATTGAAAGGATTTACCTGCTAACCACCACTTTAAAATGTAATTTTTCAAAAATCACATTTCCTCATTTATGTTCTTTTGTAAGTTAGCATTTTACTTACTTGAACAGTTTGTGAGAAGAATGATGGTTGAACATAAATAATGTTTTTAGCATTTTGGCTATTTAGTCCCAAACTGTTTACATTTTGCTGTACCAAATATAATAAGAATGCAATTTATGAGCCATTCTTCCATTACATATGCTGTTTTACTCCAATTTCTGTAACTTAGATATCTCTTCTTTTTGATCTTTACATTATTAACCATACACAACAGTATTTGTTTCTCACACTAAGATATAATAGTTACTTGGTTCTCCACCATCACACTAGATTTTGCACTATGTCCATAATTGTAGCTTTTCTGAGTCCACTCACCTTGAGTCTTCCAGTGGGACAGTGGTAAGTTTACAGACTTACAATGCTAAAATCTAGGGTTTGATTCCTTGCAGTAGACACAGCAGGTGCCCTAATGTAACTTTGCTCTAAAACAAAAAAACAAACTCACGATGAACACTGACTGCAATAAAAGGTATGTTATGACTGTCAATGTATGTACTATATGTAGCTAGATCTTTTTCTTTTTTACCTGATTCAAACATTTGCTGATACAGAATGCTACTCCAAGTGTCACATATTTTCATTTCATTTTGTATGAAAATTTTCTGACTTGTCATTGAAATTCCCACCACAGATAATGCTTTGTTCAACTGAGAATGGCAGCAAAACCCAAAGTTACTACCTCTTTGCTCCCTCTTGAGCTTTTGTTTTGTTATTATTATTGTGATTATTTATGAATAGTAAATGAAAATGTTCCTTTACATATTTGGCATTATAAACTGAAGGGAAGGGATCATCATTTTTTTCTCACAGATATGTGCACACTTTGACACAGATGCTGATGATTAATCAACAGATAATATATGGTTTCCAAATAATCGTAGAAACTCATCTTCTATACTGAAGTGTGGAACTTAGCCTGACTTGATATATTGTGCCTTCTTACACATGAAACATGTCTGTGTTGTTTTGTCTATTGGACATGTATTAAACAAATATGCAAAAAAGTAACATATCCTTTTTGCATTATAAGATTTCATTTGTTAAAAAAATAGAAGAATATATCCATAAAGACCTAAAAATTAAAGTTTTTACACCACAGTATTCATTCTTTGCATTTTTCTTCTTGAATATACTCATTTTTATTAGGTTTCCTTCCTTTAGAAAGGTTTGCTTTTGACTGTGTTCTACATGTTCATGTTCAAGTAATGAATTAAAAGTAGTGTCAGCTTGTACCAAAGCACACTACAAACAACAGCTAACTTCCCTTTCCATAATCTTATGACTTATGCTATATCACCACAAATCATATAATGTAAAGGTTTCAGTAAATGCAGTAATATTTAACTCCTGTAGTAGTGTATAACAGAAACAATATTTTAACTGTCTTAGATAAGTACTTATAGTAATATCTAAGTGTAAGATGTTGGAATTTTTATTTTCTTCATCTCTATTTCTAATTGACAAACTGTATTGTACAATATGGATATTATTCTCTAATTTTCCTTTAAGGAAAGTAAAATACATGTTTAAGTTTGAAACTCTGATCATGTTGGTATGTTGATATTTTTTATATATAAATTAATCATAGAAATATATATATATTAATCATAGAAATATTAAATGACTTTCAGCTGGTACTGCTGTTCAACCAAATCAACCAAATCTGGGTCCAGCACCTGCTGATATGCAACGTGCATATGCTGCCTTGGGATTACCTTATAATGACAGTGGACATACTAATTTTGGCCAAGGATTACGCTTACCTCTTCGTAAGTTTTCATGTCATCTTGAAGTATAATAATTATTTTTTTAATCGTGATGCTAGTTGAAAAGTTTTCATTTGAAATAATCATAACAATTTAGAAACCACACTACTAATAAAGAAGTAGACCATCAGGAATGATCACTCCCATTGTCTACCATAGTGTTGGTTGTGAGTTGCACAACAGTACCATGTGATGGTGTAGGTTCAAGCTCTGTATTTACAAACACTTTTGACAGCAAGTGCAAGGTGATTTTCATGTTAAGATTAAGAATACTTTTTCCTCTCTCAGTTTTCCAATTTCATGTTTCAGTTTTCCAAAATGAATATCAAACATTTTTTTAAGTAAAATTTTATATTTTATCTGTTATTTTCTCTGCTGTAACACTACAGACTAGGTCCATTGGACCGAGTGTGTAATCACCACAAAAAAAAGAAATCTAAATTACTTTTTTACTTCCTAGAATGCCTGCAGATTGTAACATAATACTATAATTATTTATCCTTAATGGCTTATAATAGTTTACATATGTTTTATTTAATTTTTTTATTTCTCTTTGAACCATGCCTGACTTCTAATCATTAAAGCTGTACCACACAAGATGAAGGCATAGCTCAAGTTACAGTATTGAATTATGAACAAATGTCATGTGATAGGAGCAAATGAACATTGAAAATTTATTTAAATATTTTATTTTCAAAATTATGGAATTAAAACTTAAATAATATTAAAATTTGACTTATTAGCTATGTTTTGATGCTAAATTTATTGATATACAATAATATTAAAATAGTTTAATTAAATTTTGAATGCAACTCTGTACCAAGAATGTTGGAGTTCTAACATGTGCAATTTGCCTATAGCTAGCCTGTAAGCTGTGATGGTTCCACCTGTGCAGATGTATACTGATTTCTGGCGAGTATCATGATTATGTGATTGCTTAATTGTTATTATTATTATTTTTTTTGTTCAGGCAAATTTACAGGCAATTTTAACTTCTTAGCTCTAATCATGGAGAAACATCTTCTGGTCTTATTCCTTTATCTCTCATGTATTATACATTTTTAATTTGAATCTATTTCTGTTGTACCTGAGGGTGCTTGTGTTGTGTGAGATTTTCATGTTTGAGTTTTTTATTTCTCCTACCTTCTGATATTGTATTAGTAGGTATTTTTTAAAACTAGCCCTGTATTAATATGTTTCCTATTCCCCTTGTACTCTTTTCAAGTATTTGATCTTTGGTTTGGTTCAATGATGGAAGGGGATGCAGGGATAGAAATAATGAAATAAAATTACATTCACTCGAGGAAAGCTATCATGAAGGTTGCATTCCTTGATGTAAAGTTGCATTTCCTCATGAATTGTTTTTATTTAATCCATGCAATATGTTCACTTTCATTGGTCATAACTAAAGGAATATGGATGGACCATGCATTTCCAATCAAGAAAGCCAACTCAAAAGATGAAATTCCTTGGGAATGCAGGAATGTAATATTTCGATCCCTGGGACGTATCTCATGTTTTTATTATTACTATGACCCATCGTCAGTTTTCTCCACGTGATAATAAAATCAATGGCAATGAGACCCACATGTAAGGAAGACATCAAAGCAGATATGTGGTCATGATTAAAGTTATCAGAACAGGATTAACTAACAATGATCCAGAAAAATAATGTCTCAAAAAAGACATGTTGCATACAGGGCCTCTTATGCTCCTTTAACACTTTCACCCATCAGTTTGTATTGCACAGTACTTTTTATTCAGTTGACTTCCAGTTATATGTATGTATGTTTAGATATATAAACAAAAAATACCCTGATTTCTTATTTGTTTTTGTGGATATTTCATTCAGGGGAAGCTTACCAGCAAGGGTTTATTAGGGTTTTAGCATTTTGTTTTGCTTTAAGTCATCATTTACTTCTGTACCCTGTGAGTAAATACCCTGATTTCTTATTTGTCTTTGTGGATATTTCATTCAGGGGAAGCTTACCAGCAGGGGTTGGTTAGGGTTTTAGCATCTTGTTTTGCTTTAAGTCATCATTCACTTCTGTACCATGTGTGTAATGTTTTTCAGTGCTTGCTACTTCTACTCATACTTTAAGTGTGGCCTAGTGTTGATCTAAACAAGTTGGATCCTTATAACTACTCAATGACTCTCTGTTTCAGATTACTTTCATCCAGAGTTTTGGGGGGTCACTTCTGATATTGATTCATCTACAGACACTGTGGTTCATCTTCTTTGGGCTCATCACATTCTTCATTTCAATTTTCTATTTGTCCAAATTTGACTTTTCCAGTTTCTATTTGATTTTGGATCAGTCAGTTTCAAACTTTGTGTAAAACAAGGAAATATTGTTTCCTCGAGGATTTTATTCTCATCTCTAGGTGGAACCTGCGAAAATCATATGAAAAGTTACTTCATTAAAGTTTCTGGATGACAAATAGGGATTTTAAGTATGTTTATTTACATGTCCTGATTCACCCATTCTTTGGTTGATGTTTCAGTTTTTTTTTGGTCTGGATTTGGACTCTGTGTCTTCACACTATCTGTTGCGAATTGGGCAGCCGAGTTATTTGGAGACACTGATCAATATTCAAGGTTAACATATTCCTTATAGAAAGAAAAGGGTAGCTGCAAGTAAAAAAAAACCAAGTTGTCTCACAAAGAGTTCAAGAAATATAATCATAAGTTTAAGAAATTTAAATTGACTGGTATGACAGGAGATTGAGAAGATTATAGAAGATCAAGAAAGTTGGTGAAACAGGAAATTAGGACATTAAAAATGTTGGCTGAAAATGTAAAAATTAACAGTAAGGATTTCTTTAAATACATTAAGGGCAAACAGAATCTTAGGACCCCTGAGGGATGATAAAGGAAGACTAGTATCTGATGATTATTATGGCTGGGTTATAAAATTTTGCTTTTTCTTTGGTTTTTACTAATGAAGATTTAAGCAGTATTCCACATTTTGATTAGTTGATAAATGGAAACAAGATCAAAATGATGACTGCATTAGTTCTGATCTTGTTAAGAAAAAATTGGGAAGTTTACAAAATGATAATGTTCCTGGGCCAGATAATATTTCCCCAAGGGTTTTGAAGGAGGTTAAAGATTGGATATATGAGCCACTTGCAACTATTTTTTGTAAGTCCTTGAATAGTGGGCAGGTACCAGAGGATTGGAAGTTAGCTAATGTAACTCCTCATTTCAAGGGAGGTGATAAAAATTGTCCCAGTAATTATTGACCCATTAGTCTTACATCAGTTGTGGGAAAAGTTTTGGAAAGTCTGATGAAAGATGCTTTACAAAGCCATTTAACAAAGTTTAGAATTTTATTGGATAATCAACATGATTTCACTAAGGGAAAATCTTGCCTTACAAATCTTTTAAATTTCTTTGAAAAGGTTACTGCTTATGTAGATGAGGATAAGGGTGTAGATTTGGTGTATCTGGATTTTCAAAAAGCATTTGATAAGGTGCCACATAAAAGGCTTGTAAAAAAATTATCTCTATAGGGGATAAGTTAGCAAATTGGATAGAAGAGTGGTTGGATGGAAGAAAGCAGAGTGTTGTTACAAATGGAGTTCAGTCAAACTGGATTAATGTCACAAGTGGGGTACCTCAGGGCTCAGTCTTAGGACCTTTGCTCATTTTGATTTACATCAATAACATAGATGAAGGTATAGTCATTAAATTACTTAAACTTGCAGATGATATTAAGGTCTTGCTAGCTGTGAAGAGGATGCTGCCGATTTACAAAAGGATGTAGATCATTTAGCAAGTTGGGCAAATAAATGGCAGATAGGTTTTAATTGTAATAAATGCAAGATAATGCACATAGGTTATCATAATTTGAATTATAATTATAATTTGGATGAGAATAACCTT
>NW_013665751.1:705984-751203 GCF_000517525.1 Limulus polyphemus
AATTATAATTATAATTTGGATGAGAATAACCTTAATCGTGTTATGAAGGAAAAGGATCTTGGTGTAATAGTTGATCAGTCTCTAAAGCCATTCCAGCAGTATGCTGTTGCTAGTGGTAGGGCAATAGGATTTTAGGTTGTATCTATAGAAATATTGAATAAAAGTCTAAAGAGGTTATACTTTCATTGTACAGGTCACTGGTTAGGACACATTTGGAATATTGTGTAAGGTCTTTGGCTCCTACCTTAGGAATTGTTGGAAAGAGTTCAGCTAATGGTGCTTGGGATGGAGGGATTGTCATATGAGGAGAGGCTGAAATCTGTCAAATAGTTTTCTCTTAGAAAAAAGAAAAGTTAGTGGGATCTGACTGAGGTATTTAAGATTGTAAAGGGAATTGATAGTGTTGATGCAACATCTTTATTTATGTTTAACAATGATAATGATAGGGCTAGGGGCCACAAATATAAATTTTGGCAAGGTAGGAGTCATCTTCAGCTAAGACAGTTTCATTTTTCTAACAGGGTGGTTGGCCTTTGGAATGGGTTACCTTCAGATGTTGTAGAGGCAGTAAATTTATATGAGTTTAAGAAAATGCTTCATAAGTATATGAATGAAAATGTCTGGCTTTAAGATTTTTTATTTATTTATTTTTTAATCATTTTAATTTAGTTTAGAGGATGGAACAGCCAAGATGGACCAATAAGTCCCATGTTGTCCCAAAACGTTTTGTTATTTGTGGAGTCTATCCTCAAACCTGTTGTCTATTGAAATTTATCTTACTGCCCTCAATTACCTTCATGTGTAGTTAATTTGTGAATTTCCCATTGTAGATTACCCTTTTCTTCCATCTCCTCTAGATCTGTATCTTTTCACTGATGTATGTTTAGTGCTAGATGATGTTTTGGGGGACTATTATCTTTAGGGTTTATAGTTTTCTCAGTTATCCCAGTATCACATTATTTTGTTAAAGATTCGGGCTGTTGCACTTGAATGGCAGGATCTATTGTCCTTGTTACACCACTGCTGTGTTTTTGTTCCCAGATTGAGATGTATATAAACAGGCAGGTAGGATGAGACTTGATCTCACAATTTTTTGTCCTTGTTTGGGGTTTCTCTACTTTTTCGTATGCATTTACGTCTTTATCTGAGCTGGTACTTTGGATGTGCCAATGGCTAAGTCATCTTCAGATCAGTGCATTAATCTTCTGATGCTTTACTGATTTCTAGTTCAGGTTCCAGCTTTTGTACTAGTGAGTGCTTTCATTCCATCTTTGGGGAATTTTTTTCTGTATGTAAAACCTCTTATTCATCTTCATTCTTGGGTATTGTTCAGCCAGTTGTCCCATTGTCTAGTTTTTTATTGCCCAGTGCTGGCCTATTCTGCCATGGTTTTCACTTCTTTTGCCTATATCAAAAGGATTCTATTCCATTATATCTTTTCGGTACATCTTTCACAATGACATTTGTTGTATACAGCTTGATTGGCTGTTATATAGTCTTTTGTTAATGAAGCTGGCTTCTCTTCTTTGGTAACTCAAATGTTATCTTACTCTCACAGATGTTCCTCCTTGGCAGAATACCATTCTTGTTGGTCTGTCTTTCAGTTAGTGCCTGTAAAATTTGGTTTCTTGTCTTTTTTTTTCCAGGAAGACTGTTTTTGTATCTCATTAAAGCCTTTTTACCAAAGAACTGGGCTGCGAGAGATGGTCACAGCTATTTTTATGTGCTGTTGTGTTACCCAATTTGACTGTCAGCATTAGTTGTTGTACCTTACAGTGGTTTCACATTGCTTCATCCACGTTAACAAATTTGTTTATGTAACTGATCTGTCTTATTTATCATGATGTTCGTAACCATCTTAAGGATACATCTCATCATATTTGCCATTTGGTGATGTCTTTGGCCTTTATAACTTTTAGTGGATATTTTCCAGACTGGCATGGCGATGGATCTATGTATTTGTTGCTATTTTATCTTCATTACATTTCTGTATTTTCAGGATTCCCTTTGCTGTCAGTGGTTATTCTTCAGACTTGGTGGAATCCATCATTTGTAGTTTCTATATATTCTATATCAACACCCATAATTAACCATTTCCAGAGTGTCTGGAACTATTAATAATTTTGACTTCAAAACAAACAGTTTAAAACAAGAAAGATACAATAATTAAATACAGAGCCTTCTCATGTATGTATGTATATCAATTCATCCAGTCAGACTCTTGCATGTTTTTTAATCTCTGTTTGCTCTAGGCAACTCAATTTTTTATATATTGCTCAGAGCCCCTGTTCATAAATATAAGAGTGTCTGAGGTTGAGAAATTATTTAGTTATATATATCACCTCCCCCAAAAAACAACAACAAACAACAATTAAAAAACTTGGTATCGTTTTCTGTGTAATGCAGTGTCTGGACTCATCTAGTTAGGACTCTCACATATCACTTATACCTAGACAAAATCCCAATTTCTATGCTGGAGTTCTATGAGAGGCTGTTGTCCTAAATATTCTCTTTTGAGATAATTAAATAGTATTTTGGTTAATTAACATTTATTTTATTAGCTTATTATGATTCAGTGCATACCAGTACCCATATTTATTATATTGATTTTTATCATATATGGGGAAGATGCAGAAAAAAATTTAGTTTATAATATCTAACAAGAATTTAGTGTTTTATTATTCATTGACATATTTGATGATTAACTTATAATTCTTTCAGCAAGGAATGATTTGCAAAGTTTTGGAGCTTTAGCACCAAATCAACAACAGCATGGACAGTCCCAGGAAAATCAGCTAAGGACAGCTACACCAGGTTCAGCCACCCAGGGACCTCAGACTTTCATTACAACTGATGGTTCTCAATTAAATATTGCGGGCAATAATGTATTGTCAAGTGGGATAGTATCCCCTACTAGTACACTTTCAGGAGATATAGTCAGTCAAATATCAACTGTTGTACAAGCTGCTATGCCACATCCTTCTTCTGGACCAAAAAATTGGCACCAATCTGTAACTCCAAATTTAAGACATCATTTGGTCCAGAAAATGTAAGTATGAAAGAAAACTACAATCAGTTTTATGTGTAATTGGTTTTCAACATCATAATATGTTTGTATTTCATACTATATATATTTTCTTGCTGGTGATGTGTGAAGTTACTTCAGGTATAAAACTCACATCTAATATCTAAATTTTGGCTAAGTTAGAGCCCTTTGCAAAGTATTTAGTACAAAAATTAAATAAAAATTTTAAATTTCCCATAAATATTTATTATTTACATATTTCACATACATATTAGAACTTTTCAGACATGATAATTTGGACTCTATTTATAGTTGAGTAATAATATAAATAGGAAACTACTTTTGGTGGAGGAAGATATTTTTAAACAGTAATTTTGTATTATTGACATCCCATCAAATTCTTTTTTGACAACAAATATGTAAAATAATAATTATAAAAGTTGACACCAGTTCCTAATCACTGTTTGTTTTTGTAAAATAGTTTATACAGTATTGGTTACTGTAGTATTGCATAAAATAGATACATGGTAAAATAGGATATGCTGGCTGTATGTAAACATTTTAAAATATCTACTGTTACATGAAAAAACATGACTGTGGGCAAGAACATTAATTGCAAACATTTTGTTGGATGTTATCCATCTGACAGTAACACTATTAATATATAATTTGGTTGGTACAAGGAATAATAAGGTTTATTGTTGCCCTTGTGCATTTGTAAGCAAATATAGAGTTCTTTTAGGTGCCTTCTGTAATAATCCATAATGTGCAGTTATTTTACCATAATTCTTAATTACATATTTCAAGAGGAATGGGAATTTTGTTTTTTCTAAATTTTGTCTCAGTTTCAATCAGCAATGCTTAAAGACTACAAATAATTTTCTTATAACAATTAAGTACCATATTGTTCTTTACTGCGAGCTTTCAGCTATCTTAACTGTTTCCAGATGCAACTGAGTAGGTCAAATTATCTTTGCTATTTATCTATGACAATAAAAATATTTTGAGCCCAGTTTATTTACATAATGTATACAGCATTGTGTAATAATTAACAATCATTTATGTCATAATGTCTTTTTTTTTCTGTCATTTAGAATGTCATAGTATCTTGTAGTGCAACACAAATCTTTCATTACGTTTTCTTACTTAGCATCTTCTATACAGTTGCTTTTATTGAAAAAATTGAAAAACATGAATAATAATTTTAGATTATATGTGTTTTTTGTGGAGTAGAATATGCCACATTTTTTAACTCTCTACACGGGCTTGGTCAATTTGACCGACCACATGATTTCTTTGTACTCATTTAAAGTCTTTATAGATTTAATACTTCTAACTTTCAATATAGTGTGTATATCTTCACAAAATTTGACAGTCTTTCAGTTAATATTATTAGTCTTTCACATACAAAAAAATCATATTTTTAGTGAAGTATTTTTAATAAAATAAAGATTTGTCCATTAATATATTGAATATTTGTTTTGAATTGTTTGTGTGCAAAGTAATTTTCATGTTAAAATTAAGAATACTTTTCCTCATCTCAGTAAAACTTTATAGTTTATCTGTTATTTTCTCTACTCTATCTCAAAACGGAATTGGTCAATTCGACCGACTTCGTAACCACCATAAAAAAAAATCAAAATAAATTTAAATTACCCTCTTTTTCTTTATAGAGTGACTTCAAATTATAACATGAAGCTACATTCATTTATCCTAAGTAGCTCTAAGTTCGTAACAGTATACATCTATTTATAATTAACTTTTATTGTTTTATTGCCCTTTGAACCATGTCTAACTACTATTTGTGCCTTTATAAGTTGTAAATCACTTGGGGAACATGCAGCTCACGTTATGCTAATGAATTACATTACCCATGAGCTGTTCACATGTGTTCCTTATGAAACATTTTTATTATAATATTATTTGAAGATAGCTTTGATATATGGAAACATCTGTTAGCTGAGTTCTTGCACAGATCTAAAAATATGTTTATAAATGGAACCATCACCTCAATTACATGTGCAGATCTTGAAAGTTAAGTTGTTCAAAACTTGAAAATAGAGTTGATAACTGGACCAATTGTTGGTTGAGATGCTGCAAAAAAAATATCTGCTGAAGCTTTCTGCCAAACACTAATCATAGCAGAACCATGTGGAAAATGGTTTATAGGAAATAGTACAGCTTATAAAATATTTTAAAAAATCTCCCCTTGTGTGTGAATTGTAGCATTTGCTCTCTAGGTATTCCCTCTTCTATAATTTATTTACCACCCCTTCGAGAAGTATGAAATTTAATGTAAATTGCTAATTATTATGTTGTCATCACTCAAGCAAAACATATTTTTTATAGCATTCAATCTTATTTGATTACAGAGCCATAAGCTAGAAAATCAGACCCCTCTTGCCAGTCCACCTGTCACATCTTCTCTTTCAGAAATTGCCAATAGTTCTCTCTGAGGTTTAATACTATATTATTTATAACCAATAGAGAGCTGAAGTTTTAATATATCAAATACCATATTATATTACATTGTTTTCTGTACAGAGAGAGAATTGTCTATTTTGCTTCCAGTTCAAACTTTATTCCCACAGGAAACACAATGATGGGCTTAGCTGAATTTTTAATGGGTTTTGTTGCATAGTTAGAAAGTCCACAATTTTGTAATAGTTATAGGACATTTTCTGCTTTTCGCATGTTATTAATCTATGTTCCTTGGTGCATTATTTAATCAAATAAATTATTTAGTGCATTAGTACCATTGGTTTAAAAAAAGGGCTAAGTTTCATAAACAGTCAAAAGCAAAAAACAAAGACTCAAGGAAATAATATATTTCTTGTTTTTCATGTGTATTCTTTATTATTATAAGAGTAACTAAAATGCAAAAATTAAAAGCATTTTAGATTAGATAAAATAAATAATAATAAGTGTTTCACAGTGGTTGCTAGTAACTTGCAAGTAAGCCCGTGTGTTATGTAATTTGATAGGGTAACATAAGCTACATATTTGCCAAACAATTTACAACTTGTGTGGCAGGAATATTAGTTAGATATGGTTCAAAGGGCAGTAAAAAAATAAAAGTTAAGTAAAAACAGATGTATACTGTTATGAGTTTAAAGCTATTTAGGATAAATAAATGTAGTTTCATCACACAAGATGAAGTGATTCTAGAAAGCAAGAAAGGGTAATTTAAATTTACTTTGATTTTCATTTTCTTTTTTTATGGTTATGAGGTCAGTTAAATTGATCAACCTCATATAGAGTTAGGGTAGAGAAAATAACAGATAAAACATACATTTTTACTGAATAAAATGTTTGAAATGGATTTAGGTTAGGAGGGTTTAGAGACTATGCAAATGAAATTTGAGATTTTTCAGTTGAAGAAAAGTAGTTTTAATCTTAATATGAAAATCATTTGCACTCATAGCAGGCAACACTTGACTCCATTTATTTACTGGAAAATTTTTAGTGAATGTACTTCATTAAGAATTCTGACTTTTTGTCTACAAATGACTTAATGCTTACTGAAAGATACACAAAACATATTAGAAGTTTTAGTATGGAAACCAAAGGTCACCTTTGGGTTAATGTTCAAGTCGAATCAACCAAACCCATCATGAGAGAATTAATTGGACGTAATTTGCTTCATTCTCAACCTATTTCACTCCTTTTGCCTATTTGTATATGTATGAAACATACTTAATCCAATGAGTTGTTGGATAGCAAGACTGATATGAACAACCATTCAATTTTTGTTGGGGGTTTTAAGAGTAAGACTGGTCCATGTTTGTCAGTCATCAACAATGGAAAGACACAATGATGTTTAAGATGTAAAATTATCCAGAAAAGATTTTTTCAGAATAATCAAGTTTATTAAAGAGAAGTGCTTACTAGCCGTGCTGTACATTATTCCATAAAGGAAATAAGTTGTATATATATATTTTTTTTTTGTTATAAAGATGCTAGATCTCACATTAAAATTTCACCATCTTTGAAGGGTCCTGTTATTCTCCCTTAGAACTAATGTTAAATTATACTAGCTATAACTGTAGGCATCTAATCTCTTTATTAATAATATAGCGAGGATATTTTGGCATTAAAAACTGTGAAGTGGAATTGACAAACTTCAATAAAATGTTAAACATTAAAAAATTATCAGGTCTGTGACCTGTGCAAACCTATAAACTAATGTGTGTAAACTTATAGTTGCTTATATATATACATGCATGTTTCATGTGCATGTGCAATCAGAAAACTTGTTGTTTGCGGTAGATAAGCAATTTTATAGTAATAGTATTTTGATATATGAATAATATAAAAAACACAAAAGTTGCAATTTAAACATTTTACATAATTAAAATACAGTTGACTTCAAAGGGATGTTGTTGCCTAAGGTCACTCCCCTGTGACCTTAGGTAGGCTCCAGACCCTTGTCCTGTCTGTCAGGTTTTTAGCTCCAACTTAATCTTTTCTTGAACCATTGTTTTGTAAACTCATCTTGACATAACTATATCTCTATGTATGTAATACTCAAGCAATCACACGATCTTTGAAGTTTGTACATGCAAATAAATGAATTTCTTTACAAATCTAAGTTATCATTATCTCACTTAAAAATTTAACTAAGCAATTCCACAAAATAGAGTTACTGAAATAGCTTTGACTTTTTAAACCTTGGATTCTCAGAAATATATGACCTTGCTGAATAATGTAAGTAATGTCACAGTGTAATTTTGTCCATATAATATATGTATAATGAAATAAAGTAGAGTTAACTTCCCCAGAAAATAGTATAAAATATAGTACAAAAGTATTAAAATGTGATTTTTTTTAAATTCCTTACTGGCTTCTCAACTGTAGATACTTTTCAGAATGCAATTATAAAGCATAAAAACCTAAAAAAGACACATGCAGAAAAAAACAAACTGTATACGTACTAAAAGATAGCACTAAAACTTTTTTTTTAGAGTACACTTCACATAATTTTGTTTTTCCAAGATATAATTGTAAAGCAGGCAAAACTGAAATTAGTTGACTTTAGTAATGTATATATATATATGTATATTAAAATGATTTTTCTTTAACTTGTATTTAGTCAGTCAGTAAGAATAATTAATTCATGAGGAATGAAGTTTTTAAATTTATTGAAAATATATTTAGTTGTTTATTTTGTTTTTTGGCAGAGTACAAGCAATATTTCCAACTCCTGATCCTTCAGCTCTTCAGGACAAGAGGATGATTAATCTAGTCGCCTATGCTAGAACTGTAGAAGGTGTAATGTATGAAAAAGCAAATAGTAGAGTAAGTTTCTCTGCTATTACAACTTTATTTTATTTTCAGCATGTGTATATTGTATAAGGTATGTATAGTAATAAAGAGCATACTGAAAAAATTAATAAATTTACTGCTGAAGTGAATTGCTTTATTTATGGATATTTTTACAGATTGAAAGCAGTTAGTAATTTTTTAAGTCTAAATTTATTTTTCGCTTAGTAGGTAATATTTACTTAACATAGATCTGTGTGCTTAGTTCGTACTTGAGTAGGTATGTTGGTCCAAAATGACTTGTCAACTAACTATAGCTAGCATCCTGGGAAAAATTCACTTGATGTATCAGTGAACTAAATACATCATTGGAAATTAATTGTTTTGGTAAACAAACTTAAAAGTTTCATACCACTTTTATCAAAGCTTATGATCCTGCTTTATATTTTCAGATAACTGAATTTGCATAGTTAGAAAGCCAGAAAAATGGTTATAGTTATGGGATACTGTCTGCTTCTTTGCATATTATTATTCTGTGTTCTTTGGTGCATTATGTAATCAAATAAATTATTTAGTGCATTAGTACCATCGGTTTCATCAACAGTTAAAAGCAAAAAAAAAGACCCAAGGAAATAATATATTTCTTGTTTTTCAGGTGTATTCTTTATTATTATTATTATAAGAGTAAGTAAAATGTAAAAATGAAAAACTTTTTAGATTAGATTAGATAAAATAAATAATAAGTGTTTCACAATGGTTGCTAGTAACTTGCAAGTAAGCCTGTGTGTTATGTAATTTGATAGGGTAACATGAGCTACATATTTGCCAAACAATTTACAACTTGTGTGGCAGGAACAGAAATCTTGGTGAACTCAAAGTGAATTGAGATAATTTTGGTGTAGTAAGTGTATATTACTGTTTTCTAAGCAGTCTAAATTAGTCTGTTATGTTCAGTCTTCTTATTTAAGTACAGCTATTATCAGCAACTGTAATTTTCTAAAGGAATTTAATATCCATTTAATTATTTTTTGTTTTTTTTTTGGCATAAAACATTTTTCTTGTTATTACACATTTACCAGTTAGTCCTCAATAAACTATTTTGGCCTCGGTAATTTAATTTTAAATTCTTGTGAACCTACTCTCATATAACATTAGGTTTATCACTTATCATTTATTCATTTAGATTTCTTGTTGAGAAATCTCTTTTCAGTACTTATAAAGGTAAGAGTTTGATGACGTGGTGTAAAAACACTAGTTACTCTGTATTTTGTGAAAGCAACCAGTTTCTGTTTGTCATATATATTTTCCCTGTTTCTTAGAATGGCAGTCACTACACATATTACTGGCTATGTTGACAGGAACCTTTATGCTAGCTGAAATAGTATTGGGGAAATGTCTTTCTAGTTTTTAGCACAAAGTAAATGGATTAGATTGTTGTTTTAAAAAGTGGTATAGATCAATAGAAATTAATTTCAGTTGTAAACTGATGATGGTGAGATAGAAGTTGTTTGTGTATTCCACTATCATGGCTTTCTCTGTTAATCTCTGTTTTACAACTTAATTATGTTGCTGTTTTAAAAATTAGGCTTCCAATATGGTACATTACTGCCTCTCACATTTATAGCTATTGTCTTTCAGTGCTGCACTCTATATGCAAGAATTTTTTTGCATGCCACAAGCCTTGAACTCGTATGTACCTCATGAGCAACGTGGTTCAACTGTGTCTTGCATGTAAATCATCATGAGACAACCCTCCACCAATAGGAGTGAGACTCAACCTCCTGACGCATGCGACTCCAATTCTACCATACTATCACTTATTGTTAGACAGTGATCTAATGCAAACGTTTTCTGATTGTGCTCTCTTCACGTGTTTTTTCTTGAATATTTCTGTGAAGTAGAAATATTATTTCAGTATTTTACTTTGGTTTATTTCTGTAGTTTGACCTGATAAGTCACTGTTGTTTGTTGTTGTTGTTGTTGTTCTTTTTTTTTTAATTCTTCACCATTTATGATGAATTCTGAAGTTTGTGTTACTACTTTGGATGTTCTTCCACCTACTTTCAGCACAATTACACAGGCTTCAGATTGGGGGACCTTGGCTGAAGAATTTTTTGGCTTTAATTTCTCAGGAGATTGATCATTGTATGAGTCGACCTTCTTCTTCTTCTGATATTGCTCAATTTCCTTATGACACCCCTTCCTCAGAGTATTTTGTTTTCTTGCCTTCTCCTGACATCAGAGTTCTTGCTAAGCATTTTATTTATTAATTGAGAGTGGGTGCTAAATTCCTTGTCCTCCATGGGCCTCAGATCATTTTGCCTTGGCTTATCATCAGGCTGATCAATCTTTTCTATGGAGGTTTATCAATGTAAATAGAATGTCTTTGAGTCAGGGTTTTTCCCGTTCTTGGTTGTTCGATCGTGGACTTCTATCTTTTCTATAGTTGGTTATCAACAGCCTTATCCCATACCTTCCATTTTTCCTGATACCATTTGGGGTTTACCTCCCCTACCCTCTCCCTTTTGTTACATTCCTAGATTTATAGATCTCCTCATTGGGCTGTTTTTCCAATTGGAATATCAGTGTTGTTCTTTCCAGCCTTACTCTACCTCCATTTGAACCTTTGTCTTCACGTTCCTTGTTTCACTTCTCCCTTAAGACTTATTTCCTATTCCTATTAGCCTATGGAATCATCGGTTTGATATATTTGCCATTGATGTTTCATTCACTCTGTACCATTCCACATATGTTCTTCTTTATCTGGATTAATCTTTCATCCCTAAAACTTGGCAGCTCATGAGAGGAATTCTTCTTTCTCACCAAATTTGCTTCCTTTCATATCCCACTTTTATTCCTGGTCTGATCTGGATAGACATCTATGGCCCACAAGTGCTCTTCATTGTTACATTGCCCACATGGCTTCCTTCCATGGTTCTCATTCCCTGCTTTTGATTTGATTGGCATATTCATCCTTGTCTCCTTCTTCCAGAAATCCATTGCAGGTGTCATCGCATCAGATCTGGCACCTTATCTTTTACCTGGCATCTCACGTTCGTAGTCTGTTGGAGGAAATTTTTCATTTCATGCATTCATATACCACTATCTTCATTGGATGGTTGTTTCTTCCATGCTGGGGTACCATCTTCCACCTGTCACCATTCTTCAAACTTTGGTGCAGCTGTGACTAGATAAGTTATCTTTTTTATATATAATTTTCTTTCATTGGCATGTCCCTTTTTATCACGGATCCTGCTCTGTGGCAAGCATTGCCTGTCTAGGTATGCTTCATATATCCCAAATCTACACTGTACCACCAAGATGAAATAATACAAAAGAATCAAATAATACCCATTGCCATTAATGAACAATGTTGAGATGATGTGTTCCACAAGATCACTAGTGGATTTTTTTTTGTGATATATTTGCTTTATTAATATGCCCATTTTGGATCATATTAACCCATGAACGTACATGGATAAAGCAGAAGGGGTTAGCTGCCTATCCCTGCTATTCCTTCAATAGAATAAATAAGGGGTGATCTGCTTTTTAATATAGGGTTTTTGTGGTCACCTGTTATACTGTCTCTGGTGTTGACATTCCTCCAGATTCTCCACTGCAATTTATCTTTTCTTGTTCTTCTAGTGGAGTATGGGAGTCCTTGACACTTTCCAATTCTGAGCTGCTGGGGTGGTGGACCATGGAGGTATACTCTTGAATGTGATTACTTTCATTCAGTAGAGAGTAGGATGGTGGTGTTCTGCTGGTGTAGATGGCATGTGATCTTCCAATAATATGTTCCACCTCCATGCAGTGAGTCTCGGAGATTGATCCAGAGGGTGGCTTTGCACTCCAGGTTTTGTGTGATCCTATCAAGCGGATAATGTTGATGGGGGCTTCTGTTCTCTATCTCACGCTCCACCTTTATGTTTTCACTGCTTGAAGCTGATGTTACGCAATGGGGTATCAGTCTGATTGAATTGGATATTACGTGCTACATAAGCATATTTCTTTATACCGTTGTTCGAATGTCGGTTCCCAGATGTGTAGTTGGTTGTGGATTTGCATACATGTGCACAGTAGATCCTTCTGTTCTATTTAACTAGAGGTGAAGATGGTGTGGACCTGGGACAATTTTTTCAGAATAATATGTTTTGCTAAATAACTTCCACTGTGGTTGTGTTTTCTTCATCAAACAAACAAACCCCACATCAGTAACATTTGAAAGCAATTGGTTGCATGGCATTATTTCATTAGTTTCATACTGTAATTTTTACAGCATGATAGCTATTAATATGCCATTGAATGGTTTGTTGTTTAGTAAAATTTCTGAAACTTGAGGCCACACTCACCTTCAGTATTAGATTTGGTATATTTAGATGCTTGTTGCAATATCTTGCAGTCCTGAGCTTGCTTATGTTTCAGGTGATAATGCATTGAATTGTTAGAAGATTCAAAATACTTGTCACCACATGAAACTAAAGTCATTTTACTTGGGCTTCACTTTATAATCACCAGAAACTTTCAAGCAATCCCACATGTATTACTTTACGTCATTGTGAGAATTGGTGAACACAAAGGCTGTTACTGAATCATTTTTCATGTGACTATATTAGTCATCAGGTAAGCTAGAGTCTTATAGAAAAGTGTGTACAGTGCAAATAACATGTCTATGCATGTTATGTTTATGCTAAAATAACACTTTATTTATGTATATATATATAATGCAAGGCATACTACAGGATACAGTTTTTAAGATACCAGTTGCACAAGGATGAAAATTTTCCATTTAAATTTTTTTCTCTCATTAAAAAAACAAAATGATTGGAATTATAGTTTCTAGACAGAACCAACTACATTGTAAGGATTCATTTGTAATTACTATATGATACTTTGTTTGAAGTATTTTTCTTTACTGTGTAATTTTACTTATTTACAAAATTTCATATTTACTTTTATATTTATTTACTAGCGAAAGTACCTGGCTTTGCTCAGGTTATTAGGTTGATATATTCTAGATGACTATGTCAGTATATTTATTCTGAACCTATTTTAGCATAGAAAAATAGTCAAAAATATTTTTATTTCCCCAAAACATTAAAAGTTGTAAAGGTACGATAATAATAAAAGTATTATAGATAATTATAGATGCCACTATACGTCACCTTATCTAACCTCTATAAAAACCAGTGTGTGTCATATAATGTCACGCTTGATTTCTCAAAATAAGAATAGTCATAAAAGCCAAAATGCATTTATCCAGATAGAATAATTTATCCAGATAATAATAAAAGTATTATAGATAATTATAGATGCCACTATACATCACCTTATCTAACCTCTATAAAAACCAGTGTGTGTCATATAATGTCACGCTTGATTTCTCGAAATAAGAATAGTCATAAAAGCCAAAATGCATATGTCCAGTTAGAATAGTTTGTTTAAGGTCTACCCACTACAATTATAGTGATGGGGCTGCAAGGGGGCTGTGAAGAGGGTTGCCGTGAAATATTGTAACTGTAGTGAATGTTAGTATGATTTACTATAATTAATAGATAAGACAGTGTGAGATAACTTAGCCTAGAGCCAAGTGTATAAAATGCATCATGCAAGTAAAAATATCAAACCAATTTTAAACTTAAATCATTTCTGAATTTAATCAATGGAAATTCTAAGTTGTGAAATCAACAAATGCTTTTTCAGTTTTGTAGTTTATACATTTCATTTTATAATTTCAGTACATAGACCAACAACAATATTAGGTTATACTTTTGTTGCTAAATGACATGACATAAAAGCCATTGCTGGAATGTATTGCTGCCAAAATGCACTGGCTTTTCTATTTATTAGAACTTGTTATATAAGGAAACACTTCTTTTCTATGTGTTTTTTTGCTAGCTCGTCTTATTAAAAAGATGAGCACATACGCATGTGGATAAGAAAAGTAATAATACCCAGGTGCACACCATCAAGGTTCACTTAGTGTTGGTGCAAAATTTTGGGTTTCTAGGTTCTTTCTTTCTGGAGCTATGGCAATCACACACACACACCCTTTTATTATTATAGATATGTCCCATAATTTCCAGTATTGTGTAAAACTGGAAAGCTATTTAAAAGTAAAGGTTATAATTTAATTTTTTATTCTGAACTTTAAAATACTGTATCTGAAAAGTAAATGCTACTTTATCTTTTTATAAAAAGTAAATCAATTAGGTTGTTACTTAGCTCATAAGACTACATCAGAGATATGGTTAGGCTTCAGTACCTGATGTAGTTTTGGGACTTGTTTTTTTTTTTTAGCGGAGTTAGAGATCTGATTTTTTTTTCAGAAATTAACTTTGTTTTGTTTATAAATGTGCTTATATGAAATAAAGTTTGATTAATTTTGTAATCGAAAGCCACAAAACACTTCTTTTTGTTTTATTAAAATAATGTTCTTTAACATAAATAAGGATGAAAAACACAAGATGACACATCACGAGTTTAACACAACTTGACTAAAACTTCATTATTCATGAGTTATTGGGTTGAACATTTTGGTGGACTTTCAAAGTCAATAATGTTCTGATGTAGGATAACCACAGATGCAGTATACCCTCTAAACTAGCTTCCATTTTAAGATGTTCATAAGAATAATACTGATTTTTATACTTTTATGCTCTTGCCCCCCTCCAAAGGCACAGAATAGATATAACCAATTGTGTAGCTTTGTGCTTTAGCTACAAATGAAAAGCTCTTGGGCCATTTATAGTCTAGTGGCTAGCTTGCCAGACTGTAAAAAGTCCATGGTTCACATTGTTGCAAAGTGGCACTTTGAGGACTGTGGATGCATTATAAGAGTGACAGTCAAATCCCACTATCTGATTAGAATAGCTTGGGTGTTTATGGTGGATGTTGTTGACTAGCTAACTTCCATCTAGTTTATCAGCTCAAATGTAGGGATGGCTAAGAGAGAGCCTTTGGGTAATTTTGCATGAATATCTGTGCCCAAAAGTATATAGATTACTAAACATGTCTGATGGTATTCTTTTACATATCAACATATATATATATATATATATATTTCCTCCACAGGAAGAATATTATCATCTTTTAGCAGAAAAAATCTATAAAATTCAAAAAGAATTAGAAGAAAAAAGGCAAAAAAGAAAAGAACAGCAACAACAAGACCCAATTCGACAGACACAACAAATTTCAAGTAGTATTGGAGCTTTATCTGTTACTCAACTTAGGGCATCGTCAGCTGGTAAGTATAGAATAACAGTTTTTCAGTGTGTTGACCTAAATTTAGTAGTTATACCTTTCAGTTATAGAAAATTTAAATAATGCTAACATCTTTGAGTGGTTTATCATATTATCATTCTTTTGGATTAGAATTTGATTAGCCTTGTTTATACACGCTTAAATTAAGATATGGTTAGTAAGACAATTTTTGGAGCAAGGGCTGCAAATTAAAACTTAACTTCTCTGTTCTGCTTATCTGTATGGAAATCCTTTTTGCAACTTTATCATTATTTTAGACAGAAAACAGAATCTAAAAGTTATATATCTGTTGATTTTACACAATTAGATTGTATTCATTTTAGTTGATATAGAAGAAAACATCAAATAAAATGGAAAAACATCATAAAAACCCTTTTTTTTTGCCCATTTTTGAGTTTATGGGAATAAAATGTAATTTATGGAGAATAAAACAGTAGTGTCATAAAATTTTTAAAATGGTACAGTTACTCATGTAGAGTTTTTAATTGAATATTATACGTTTAACTTGTACAATAAATTGATGTGCATTTTTTAATATTGAATGTTTTTACTTATTTAATGAAAGCTATGTACAAAAATGGTCATAGAATCTTTTAAAATCATATTTCCAAACTGTCACAAAACATTGAATTACTAACTCAAAGTACTTTCCAGTCAGTTGCATTGAAAGATTGATGTTGAGCCAGTGACTCTTGTTAGTCATTTAAACTTTGCAAGTACCAACCTAAATCTTTATTGGTTATTTCTGAAGACCAGCCATTTTATGAAATTAAGAAAGTATAAATTTCAGTGATAGTCTCCCACTTGGAATGTGTGATTCTTAAGTGTTTATGCTTGAATTTCTTTTTGTGGAAAATATTTTGTGCTGCAATCAGTTCTAAAATTGAGCATTGTGCTACAGTTTATAATTTGTGATATAAATATAGCAGTATATAAAATCAATAGTAACTATCTCACCTTTATTCTACATTTTTTTACATGGTCTTTAAGAGAAAGCAGGAATATGTGTCACAAAAAAGACTGCAGGTTTTTATTAACAGTGATAAATGATTTTAGAATAATGCAAGATAATTTTTATGTTAAGAAGAAAAATACTTTTTTTCATCCTACAGTTTTATATTTCACCTGCCTAACCTCTAAAAAATCTTAAGTGAATATCACAAGTTTTTCATAAAAACTTTATAATCATCTGTTATTTTCTCTACCCTAAAACTAATTGTAACAAAATCAGCAATGTAAGGTAAAATTAAAAGTTTAAAAACATGTAGTAAGTCTAAATTACTTTTTTTCTTTTTAGATTGACTGCATATTGAAAGAAGTCAATTAATTACTCACTAATTATACTTACAGCTAATAAATTTTTCAAATCTGGGCCATTGAACCCTCTCTCCACGGACATATTTTTCTGTGCATGTCACAAGGTTTTAGTGAGTTACATTTAAAATTAAATTAAACTACTTTCTTTCATTGTATACAAATAAATATAGCATAGAAACAGAACTAATAATCCATATTTTAGTAATATATAAATTTTAAGTTCTTATTTTTAAAGGGCAATATTAGAAAAAAATCTAGAATTCCCTTAGTGTGAGAATTGTGATATTTGCTCTCTTAGCATCCCCTCTTCTTTAATATATTTACCACCCCTCTAAGAAGTATTAAATTTCATGTAAACTACTTAATATAATATCATCATCATCAGGCAAAGTATAATTTTCATAGCCTTCAATCTTATTTGTTACAGAGCCATGAAATAGACAACCAGACCCCTCTTGCCATGCTCACCTGTCACGTCCTGTCTTTCAGAAATTGACATTCAATGCTATATTATTTATAACCAATAGAATGCCAAGGTTTTTATCTATCAGATGACATATTATATTATGTTGTTTTATATAAAGAGAATTGTCAATTTCGCTTTCAGTTCAAGCTTGATTCCCACTGTAAAAATGTCGACAGCTTATATGAAGTTTTAATGGCTTTTGTCGCATAGTTAGAAAGCCAGAAAACTTGTAACAGTTATGGGACATTGTCTGCTATTTGCATATTATTAATCTGTGTTCTTTGGTGCATCATTTAATTAAATAAGAATTTATTTAGTGCAGTGCTACAATTAATATAAAAAAGTAGTGTTAAATGTCATCAACAGTTGACAGCAAAAAAAAGAAGACCCAGGTAAGTACATTTTTCTTGTTTTTTATGTATATTCTTTATTTATTATTATAAATGTATCCAAAATGTAAAAGTAGGAAATTTTTTATGTCAGTTAAGGGTAGGTTAGGTGAAATAACTAATACTAATATAATAAAATTTTTCACAAGGCACACTCGCGAGCAGCTTGTGCATAATGTAATTTGATAAAGTAATGTGAACTTCATGTTCACCAAGTGATTTACAATTGATAATGACGTGAATGGTAGTTAAATAGGATTCAAAGAGCAATAAAACAATGAAATTTGAATATAAGAAGATGTACACTGTTATGAGTTTACAGCTATTTAACATAAACAAATGTAGTTTCATTTACAATTGGAAGTCATTCCAAAAAGTAAAATAGGGTAATTTAGATTTTTTTTGGTGGTTATGAGGTCAGTCAAATTGATCAACCTTGTATAAAGTTAGGGTAGAGAAAATAACAGATAAAATATAAAGTTTTGCTGAAAAAATACACAGATAAAATTCTAGATTTTTGAGATGAAGAAAAGTAT
This sequence comes from Limulus polyphemus, assembly GCF_000517525.1. Taxonomy (NCBI): domain Eukaryota; kingdom Metazoa; phylum Arthropoda; class Merostomata; order Xiphosura; family Limulidae; genus Limulus; species Limulus polyphemus. Next base: position 724,243 of record NW_013665751.1, read on the forward strand.
TTTTAATCTTATCGTGAAATCACTTAGCACTTGGACTAGTATATATAAATACTATATTTATTAACGGACACATCTATAGTAAAAATACTTAATAAAGAATTGATTTTTTGTGTACAAAAGACCTGTAATGTTTACTAAATGTCAGTCTAATTTTATGAAGATACACCAAGTTTGTTAGAAATTATAGTATCAAATCCATAATGAATACAAAGTGGTTAAGAAGTCGATTAATTCTACTGACGTTGTAGTGAGAGAGATAAATTTGTTGCTGTAAAGCTGCACTTACCATCTCAGGATACACCAAAATACATTTATCACAGTGAAACAACTTTTGTTTAAACAAATGATCAAGTTTTCAAAATATGCTGTCTTGACTAAAACAGATTAAACCTACTATGTTTTACAAGGTATTATGGTTGCCATTGGATGCATGGAATTTTTTTAAACATGAATTTTAAAATTAACAAGCAGCTTAAAAAACTAGAATGATTAGAATATGGATTTCATTATTTTCTTCCCTGAAACTTTAGGTTCCGGTACAGCTATAGTGTCACAACCTCACAGGCCTGTCGTGGGCCTGCAAAATTCACAACAGAGAATGCCTCCTCCAAATATTACTATTCCTGGACCTAGGAGTGAGTTTTTTCCAAGCTCTGCAGGAGTGCATATAAACCAGAATCAGACAAACTTAAACATTTCCAATTCAGGACTTTCTGCTATTACATCAGTTGGTATTCATCTTTCTAAGCCTAACAGCAGTGTAGCAAGCATAGTAACTACAGTGAGTACTTCTTCATTTGATCTTGTGATGACAACTTCCTCCAGTATTTCTGCTGTTCCTGTGAGCTCTCAGTATGTGTTATCCAGTGTTGGACCCCATCAAGGACACACTCAGTTTACAGAAAAGATTAAATCAAGACAAGTTACAGTAAGTAGGTCATAATTATTTTCTGTGATGTTCAACAAAATTTTAGGTTGTCATAGAAATAAAAGAAATAGTCTTTGTATTATTGTTTATTCATGAATATGTGGAAATGAATACTAGATATATTTCTAGGGAAGTAATGTTTTCATTATCTAAGACTAATGTGAACTTGTAGCAATGATGAAAATACATTACCTGTTAATCTGTGTGGTGGTGGTGTAATGTCCCTGTAAACATAATTTATAGCTTTACTAGGATAATATTAGTGTTAACACTCCATCTACAGGCCTTTATCCTCTTTATTCTACAGATAATCATGAAAATTTCAGCAAGATCAACTTTTTCTATCTTTCTTTTCTCAAGAGAAACTAAGAGACCTTAATCTATCCCCATAAGAGAACTCTTCCATTTTGAAAACCATCCTACTTGCCTCCCTTTGAAACCTCTATAATCAGTTGTTATCTTTTCTTAGATAAAATGACTAAAATTTAACACCGTATTCCAAGTAAAGCTTAACTAGTGCTTTGTATAGAGATAATTGCATCTTTTTCACTTGTAATCAACTCCAGTCATGGCTCATCTGCGTGTCATGATATTTTATATTTTCAAAGAGTTACATTCAAAATTTAAATAAACAACTTTATCAATAGTAATGTATATCATTAAAATTAGCATCAGAATGTATTTTGTAATTAATATTCTTGAAATTGTTTTAGTATTAATTTCTTAGTTTTCAAATAAGGTACTGAAACAAATTCTGAATCTGTACAAAGATATGTGAGTGCTCTGAATTTTCCCCTTTCAATTTGTATAATTTCAGTAGTACAGCATGTTTACTGTCTGTGTTATGTAGACACAATCTGTAAATAATTTCTATGTTCAATGCACAGTTTCAGCATCCTGACTCTTTGTTTAGTGAGATATCAGTAAATTTACCCAACCCATGACAGAAACCCTGCCTATCTAACCTTAACTTTCAAGGCAGTTTTCAAAATCACATCATATTAGTTGCTGTATGTGTTTACAACAATTAAAAAGAGATTATTCTGAAATTTAACTTGCAGTAGTCCTTTGGGAATCTGCCAAATGTCTCCCCACCATGATGTACTGCTTTTCAGTGATGAATAAACTGTATGTTGTATAAGCCAGGTAATAAAACTGTAAGATTAAAAATAGTATGTATGTGAATATATTAATGGTTGAAATTATGAATAATATCAACTCAAGATGTGGAAAGAAATTATTTACTGAAAGAAGAAGAAGACAAGTATGTTTATTTTATTTCATTTTACATTGATGATTCAGCAACAGTTAGTTTTAGGGTAGAGAAATAGTAGATAAATATTTACTCATGGCACCAAAACAAAATAAAAGTATGATAAAACGCTGCTCTTTCTAATAGCATTCTTTGAAAGACTGAATGACATGGAGAGGTTGTCAAGTGGGCTTGAAATTCTTTTTTTTTATATTTTAGTAAATCAAGATTTGAGGTTCTAAATTTATATTCTGACTTGTCAATATCTGTAGCACGTGTTTCTAATTAGCTGAACTCTCAGGAAATTGTGATTATAAAAAAAAAATGTAAATGGGCAATTTGAAGAGCAGATGCAATGCAGATGTGACATAGAAAAGAGAAGATTGAGAATTTTTTGTATTTCTCTTGAAATTCAAATATTAAAGTTGAAATTATAAACTATGTTTTGATGCAAAGTTTATTGACATACATTGATAATTATATTGTAACTATAATGTAATAATATTGTAACTGTAAAAGGTCAGGATATGTACACTTTGACCTTACAGTGCATATAAGGTTAATAACATTTATCTTTCACCCATCCAGTTGATCTTCAGTCCTATCAACTAATCTTTCCAAACTGCATCATTGTGGATTTTCTTGGCACCTTACCAAAACCCATTTGTATATCTTAAGTACACCAAGTCATGCCATTTCCATCATCCAGTTTACGTATAACATCTTCAGAAAAGTTAGCAGATTAGCCTGGCAAGATTTTCCTTTAGTGGATACATATTATATTTCACAAAATGATTTTGTGATTCTTTTTTTTATCAGACCTTAAGAATTTTTCTCACTATAGAAGTAAAACCATCTGGCCTAAAATATTGAAGTTGGCTCTTGTCACCCACTTTAAAAATAGGATAACATTAGCAATTCTTCAGTTCTCGGGCACCTGACAACTATCTTTTGTTTTCTGTAGTACTGTAGTCTGAAATGCAATATAGTTTCAATTTTTAATTATCCTTTATAATGAAATTAATCAGAGAGATTTTTGAACAAAAGTTGAAATATTTGTAAATTACACTTGTTCTTGTACAGGTTGGAAAATGTGGTATTTTATCTGGAAAGTAAGGGGGAAAATTTTTTTTTTCTGAAGTAATGTAGCCATTCTGGTTTGCTTTTCAGTCACTGGGTGCTCATACTTATTAATAATGTCTTTAGCTGATAAATTTTTTTTGTTTACATATTTTTGTTTTGCAGATTATGATAACGTTTTTTTTATGTAAACATTGCTACATTGTAATGAAGAAATATAGAAACTATTTAAAAAACAGCTGTCTTTAAATTGTGGTCCTGGAAAAATTCAGAAATTTCAGTTTCAATGAAATACCCTTCATCTTATATACATTGCGAACCATCGTGACTGTCTGAGCATTTGCCTGTCTCCCGTTTACGTCAGCCACTTGCACTGAGTTTGAAAAGCTGCACACACACGTAGAAAAAGTTCAACATTCACTTTGAAATGATGGGAGAACAGGCATGAATAATGTTGATGCCAAATTTTATTTCACAAGCAGGATATTCTACACTAAATTGTTTGGAATTAACCACACTATACTTCACTTTTTAAAATGTGACATAACTTAAAGAATAAAAATGTAGATTTACTGTACGTTATTGTTGAGTGTCTCTTAGCATGACTGAAATGTGCGACAATTACTTTTTACAGTGGGCAGTATAAGTAGTTCAACACAACTGACCTTTTTTTAAAGTCCATGAAATAATTTAAATTGATAGAGTAACTTAATTTTTTTTTCTGGCACTGTGGATTGGTACTTTTGCTTGTAACATAATAGGCTTAATTAGAAAACATAATTAAATATTTTGTTTATTGGAATCAGGTTTATATTTTGTATTGCCCATTGTGAATCTTGTACTTCATAAGATCTGAAACAGTTGCACCTCACTTTAATGTGCATCTTTATGAGCAAAAAATGTTAGGAAAATGCAAGTTTTATCCTGCATGACAGATTTCATAAGTTTTACAAATTTAACTGTGGATCTTTGAAGGTCCTGGATTTTCATTTTTAAATCTGTATGAACCCTGATACAGCCCTTCTTTGATTTGTTTGAAAAATGTTAATTTCAGATGCAGCAGACACGAGTTCCTGTTTCAACATCTCAGACACCTGTAACTGTCTCTTCAATTAGTGGACTCAACTCTCCCGTAGGTATTTCAACTAACATACAAAGACAATTTAAAAATAAACATTCTGAGCTTATATCTGAAATTTTTCTCTCTCGATCATTCCCATTTTATTATTTTTGCAGTCAAATCTCATAAAAAATAAAATACTGTCAATATAACAATTTGTGATTGTTGATTTGGATATGCACATATAAAAATAAAGATTTTTCAGGCAGAGACAGTTTATTTTAAGCAGAATTTGGTCTAATAGTAATAATAATTTTAAAAAAATATCACATTATTTTGAAAGCACAAAAAGAGAAAGGAATAGAAAATTAGTAATGTTGATAAGATTTCATGCTGTAGTAGCTTATCATTGTGTATAAATTCTATATATAGGAAATAGTGTTTGCAAGACGGAAACTATTTCCAGCCGTAGGTGAAACACAGAAACATAATAGGCTTCTTATCATGTATTGAAGTGAAGGGAAAAAAAAATTAAAAATGCTTTTAGAGAGTTAATTTTTTGTAAAGCTGTACCTATTTTCTCCTTTTCAATTTAGAATTTCTTATTGAATATTTACCAGATTAACACCCAAGATTATTCTTACTAACAGATCATGTCAATGTTAAACATGGGTCACTTCTTTATTGAGGAACTTTATATTTATTAAGTACCAGAATAATAATTGTAATATTAAAGTTGACTTATATTTTTACTAGAGTGCATCTTGGTTTTCTATTACATTTAGGTTAGTGTTTTTCAGAACAGTTGGAACAAAAGAAAGTGGCTTAAACTAATTAATAATCACTATTCACAGTTCACAAGTGTGGTTACAAAAAATATTTCACACTTTCAGCTCTGATGGTTAATGAAACAAAGAAATGAAAAAGAAAATTGCAGTGTGAAACACAAGAAAATATACTTTAGTAACTTACATTCCATGATCAATTATTTTTAATTGAAGAATACTTGATTTTTGAGCCTGTAGGTTAATAACTTGCACCTCTGTAGCCTTTAGTTCTCTTGACACTTGCTCAGTCATTTTGACCAACCTTGTAATCACCAGGTAACCATGAAAGTATTCATATTAGAACTGTTAATGTGATATGTGTATCTTCATGAAATTTAGCAAGCTTTTGGTAAATATTAAGTCTTTTGTACATAAAAATAGACATTAAGTATTTTTACTGAATATTTGTCTGTGAATATATAGAGTTAGAGTGTTAACTAGTCCAAGTACGAAGTGTTATGATTAATAATATATTTTTTTTCATCTTACAATTTTCAAATTTTATTTGTATAAAGCCTCTTAAAACTTCCTAAAAACATTTCTTCTTCAGTAAAACTTAATATTTTATCTTTTATTTTCTCTACCCTAACTATAAGGATTTAATAAATTTGACTGATCTTGTAACCACATCAAAAAAAATACCAAATGAATTTAAATTACCATTTTTTTTCATTCTAGAATGTCTGCAGATTGTTACAGAAAATCTATATAGATAATACACTTGTGTTTGGTTGTCCAGAACCTATCTTGCAAATTTCTCAATCAAATGCTACAGATCTCAGCATTAGAAAGGCCATAGTCTGAGGAGTCTGGATTGCATATTGGCTTTTCAGTTTAGAATCACTTTACCTATTTTTTGCTTCGTGAAACATTTTAATGCAGTGAGTGTGCTAGACGATGGCATAATGTCATTGTCACCACATGACGACTGGCTTTGATTTCACCTTTAGTTTTTTCATTTGCAAAGAATTTCACACAAACAACACTTAACCCATGTGTAATTTCCTAAAAAGAATGAACATTACATGAAATACAATTTATAAGGGCTTTCTTGACTTATTTAGGTCAAAAATACATTTGCACAATTCGTTCAAAATCATAAGCTTATCACTGTGTGACAACACAAATTCAGATTTTTCTGAATATTCAGCAAAGTTTGTCTTCACTACAACTTTACATTTACTTTTTTTTGCAGTAATTTAACTTCAGTTCATTTCATAGACTGCTATAAACACCTTTTAGCTACTTTTTTTTATTATGTGTTTTATTCTTCATATTTTCAGTTTCGTTCTTTCAACTCGTAAAACCGTGTCATACACTGAATGTTCGTAACTGTTTCATACTCTTTACACTATTATATGTATACCATTACTTTACTGTTTATGTGTCATTTTATTAAATAAAGCTTTGTTTGTTTGACTACATTGAAATTTTTCGAATAAACCAGGATTTATTGATCTAATACATAAGGTTTAATTAGAAATATTATTTTTGGGCCTTGTATATTACTTGAAACCATAAGGAGAGTACGTGATTATTAAAAATTAAAAACGAGACAAAATTTGAATTTTATGGACGATAAAAGTTTTTAGAGATTTTTCAAATAATGTACTAAAACATAAAAGTAAGAAGTTCAAATCTAATATAATATAAATATTGTAATTATTTTTTTATAAATACCATATCCATAATGTTATTTTCCAAGATATTAAAGATCATAATGCAAAAAAACTAAATGTATCAAAAGTAACAGACTTTATGTTTCTTAAACTACGTGCATTTATGAAAGTTCGTATGAAGTTTTAAACAGTTTTATCCACTAGATGTATTGTTGGAACAAAATATAGCAAGACGATATATATGGAAAAAGTTAGTAGCTAGTAGTAATTGGGTTAAGTGATGTAAAGCACAAGTTAGTTGCGAGAATATCTCATGTATAAATGGTTTGTATTATCTAACCTAATAAGTTTCTAATTTTTACATTTTATTTACTTTTATAAAAAAAAAAACGAATACATAAAAATAACAAATGTTCGGTTGTTTTTTTTTTTTTAGCAGTTGACCTGCTAGTGAAACATAAGTGTACTTTTATTTTTTGTAATGATGGCAGTAGTACATTAAATAATTTTCATTGACTTAAAATACGGACTGAAGAACACGAAATAGAAACACGTACCAAGCAAATAATGTTCTATAACTATTTCCATTACCTATTTGATCAGAATTTGACGGTAACAACTTTTAATCTGTAGGTGAAAACAAGGTAGCATTATACATCAGTTAGTAAATTAAAATATCTTTCTCTTGGTTATAAGTGATGTAATAGAAATGTCAGAGGAAATTATTGTCAATTTGTGAAAAAGAGGATGTGATAGATGGGGGTGGTAAGTGGGTTTGACTTTCTAGTTTATGTCTTCATAAACAAAGAATGTTGAAGGCTATAACAATTACACTATATTTTAGTAATGTCTATGCTCTAATGAGTAATTTATGTTAAACTCAGGACATAGAGAGGGGGGATATAAAAGTAGAAAATGGTTGAATCAAAGAAAACAATCAACTATACAAACTTTAGGGTAGATTAAGTATTTTTTTAATTTAAAAATTAAGAAATCAAAACTTGTGTAATATTAAAATTTGATTTATTAACTAAGCTTGATGTAGCTTGTTGTGCAGCTTTGCGCAAAACTTAAAAACAAAACAAAAACAAACAAAATCTCCAAACGTTGTGCAGCTCCAGGAAGCATCACTTGTAAATAGTGCTTTTAATATTTTTTTTTGTTATACTCTTTCTGCCCATCTCAAAGTGTAGGCTTATATTTTCAAAGAAACAATTTGACTCCATATATTCATGGAGAAATTTTTAGTGAAAATACTTCATTAAAAATTCTGATTTTTTGTCTACAAAAGACTTGATGCTTACTGAAAGCTTGCTAAATTCCATGAAGATATACAAAACATATAAGAAGCTATAGTATGGAAACCTTAACCACGTGTGTGGTGGGAATATTAGTTAGACAAGGTTCAAAGGGCAATAAAACAAAATATAACTAGGAACAAATGTATACTGTTATAAGTTGAAACCAATTTAGGATAAACAAATATAGTTTATGCTACAATTTGAAGTCATTTTTAGAAAGAAAGGGAATTTAGATTTATTTGAATTTCTTTTTTTGGTGGTTACCACATTGGTCAAAATGCCTAACCTTGTGTAGAGTTAGGGTAGAGAAAAATAAGAGATAAAAATATAAAGTTGTCCTGTTTGTATTTCATTTAGAAAGTGAGTGATTTTTCACAGTTTTTTTGTTCAGGTTTTTATATTGAGTGTTGTCACAGGCAAAAATATAAAATTCCTAGATTGTATGAAATATGTGGACTCCACCAACAGGGAATAGAAAAAATGAATTGGTAATTTGAGGGTTAAAATTAATAACATTAAAATTAGGAAGTAATGCTTTTTTATTATAACAAAAAATATCATGTGGGAGTATATTTTGTTCATATGTTGAATATTTTTTTTAGTTTATTAAAAACTGTATTTGCAAAAATCTTGCTAATTCTGTGGCTCCTTGTTTCTTATTTTTAGGTACCTGTTATGCATTTAACACAACTGCAACCTTCTGGAAGTCCAGTGGCTGGTAAGCCTCAAACTTTACCACCTTCACAAATATCGCCTCATCCTATACCCCATTCTGTTCCTCTTCCTCATTCATCAACACCTCAACCTGAGTCGCAGCAAACACCAATACAGCAGCCCCCTAGAGCAGCATCAGTACCAGGAACTACAGGAAATTCTCCCCAGACTCCTTGTACTTCTCATAATGTGTTAGAAGATCAGTTACAGAGGATATCGACAAACCATCACCAAAATCTTCAGATCTCAGAAAAGGCATTATCTAATCTAACCAAAATCGACTCTCAGCCATCAAACCTAGACAGTACTACTGAGGAAGTTCTGTTTTCATCTGTATCAAAAGACACATTGAAAAGTATTGGTGGTGCTACTGTGCAAGTTCCTACTTCTTCAGTTACTTTAACATCTTCATTTGTTTCCACTGTTACTACTGTTACACCATCAGCTACTGTATCAGAAACATCTGCTTGGGATCTTGATAAAGTTATGGACAGTACAGGTATCAATAAAGTTGCAGAAAATACGGTTATTAAAACAGAAATAGAATCTACAGATATAAAACATGAAGGGAAAGATGAAATAAAAAAAGAAATACCAGATGAAAATATTACACAAAAATTTACTTCTTTTGGTACGTGTGCCAAGGAAGAATTAACATCAGGAAAACGTGATTCTTTAGTTTCCCAATCCAGTACAACTTCAGAATCAGCTTGTGATACTGATGTTAAAAGTGAATTATTGGAAGCAGGTTCTCATCCACCACCAAAGCCAAAGCCAAATAAAAAAAGTAAGTGTATTATGAGACATTTTTCTTTTAATCAAGACAAAAAACTCATGAAAATTTTTAAATTGTTATTTTGTAAGTATCATATTTTCAACTGTCACCAAAATGAAGTAATTCTGAAGTTTCCTTTGTTTTTTGCACATATTTTAACATTTGATGCTAAAGAAAGAAAACCATTCAGAAGCATATTGCAATAATACTTGGATGCAAGGTAATGTAAGAAAAAATTTTTCAAAAATCTTGGAGAAAGAAATAGGCATAAGAATCTAAGTTGTAGCATTAGTAGTACAAGTCAGCAGAAAACTTTAGCAATTTAACGTGTATGCCTAAGTATGACCAATTCAGTACTGTATATGTTTAATGCATCTCAAATATGCAACCTAGAACAGCTTCATAAATGCACCCAGTGAAGTGAAAAATCTTGCTCATTTACAAATAGAATTAAGACTACTTAATTTGGACAAGGGATTTTTTATTACTTAAAACATATGAATAAAATTTGAACAGTTATTTCCATTTTTCACTTGGTACATTATATGCATTAATTTACTTTTAATATAGTGGTACATTTTTGATATTAACCAAGTAACTGTTTCTTAACCACCATTTATAGAAAACATTCTTCAAGTACCAGGTTTATTTTTAGATACACAATAAAAACAGAAGTTATATAGTGTTTCCATGTCTATAACAAAAACATTCAATATGAAAAAATGCCAAATTATAAAAAGACCCTAGCCATATAAAGTGGAGATATCAGACACACAAGCCAAGTTACAAAAAAACAGTTGAAGTAACTTTATAATATACTGTTACTTTTATTTTTAGTAGTAGTACTAGTGTATAGCCTGTATAGTGTATGTGGCAAGTACTACCACCCCCACCCCATAGTATACCCTACCCTCACATTTCATAGCTAATTGAAATAAGCAAATTTTGTGAGATCAAGCTGGAGTGGCAAAGAGACAGAAAAGTGCAGTCGAGCAAGTCAAACCTTGGTAAATTCCTTTTTGAGCAAATCAAAATTCAGATCATTCATGAAATGAATTTGTGGTGTATTTATAGAATAATTATTGGTAAAAATCAGTTTGAAAAACCAATGTGTTTTGGTAACACTGTGTTCCAATAATGGATTTTATGTCATGTCATTTAGCAACAAAACTAAAATCTAATATTCTTGATAGTCTGTGTACTGAAAGTATAAAATTAAATGCATAGACAACAAACTGGCAAAAATATTTGTTGATTTCTGAATTTAGACTCCATTGATTAAAGAGATTTGTTTTGTATTTGAAATGTTGGTGATATAACAGAAAATAGCTTAATTCAGCAACGATTTAATAAGTTTAAAATTGAACTGAAATTTTTACTTTCATGATAAATTTTATGTACTTGGCTGTAGGCTAGGTTATCCCACACTACTTTTTTACTTTACCAACACTCACTATGCTTATAAGGTTTCACGGCCCCTTGCAACTCCGTCACTAAAATTGTAATGGGCAGATAGTAATCAAACTATTCTATCTGGATAAATGCATTTTGGCTTTTAAGACACCTTCTATTTCAAGAAATCAAGTGTAACATGATATGACACACACTGGCTTTTATATAGGTTAGATAATATTAATTTTGTTAGTATTCTTATAATATGTCATGAAGCCGGTGAGATTCATGTGCAGGAATACATGTTTTTTAAGCAACCAAAGCATAGCATTGTGGTTAAGTTCACAGTGTAATATAAGAAGAATTGCAGGTTCAACCCTACTCTAAGACAGACTCCATCTTTTTATAACGTGAGTAATTAGTTTAATATAAGTGAAATAAACATAACAGAAGATGCATTTCCTGGTTTATTTTGTTGTTGACCAACAAATGAAGTGTACAAGTATAGTTGTTGTGTAATGTAGATATGGTTGTTCAATAGTCAGTGCATTTGTATTGAAAAACATGGCAGATTAAGAAATATTTTTATGCCTTAACTTGAAGGTTTATTTCTCATACTGTAAGGCAGACATTTAACCTAAGGTAATTTGAAACTGCATATTAAGAGTAGAATGGTGCTCCTGGCTGATGTAGTTTAGGTGTGCTTATACCCCAGAAACAGCAAAACTATCTGTGCTGTATATAGAGTCACTGGTAGTCCTCTGCCACTTTTTTTTATATAGTTTGGTCTTTGGAACTACCATTGCTCTTTACATGTACCCTTGGCAATGATCTAGAGGGGGATATACATATGCCCCTGCATCATTGAGAGTTGAAAAAATAATAAAACCTTTTCGATTTTGTGTTCCCAGTAATTTATTAATTATCTGCACCATCCTCCCTATTAGATAACATTTGTGGGTTTTTTCTAATGGTGAGTATTAAAAAAGGATTTAATTTGGTTTTTAAGATTTATTTATATATTTTTTATAGTTTTTAAACCTGATGAATTGCGACAAGCATTAATGCCTACATTGGAGAAGCTATACAGACAGGATCCAGAGTCACTTCCTTTCAGACAACCAGTAGATCCTCAGCTTCTACAAATACCTGTGAGTGTGTTTGATATTATATATATATTTTTTTTTTTGCATGTCCAAAAATAGATAATTTTTATGTCAAATATATATTGATATTGTTAAATGTTATCACCACGAAAAATTCAGTTTTTCAGATTTTGTCAGTAGGATTTATAGTCTTTATGGCACTTGAGAATTCAAATTAGTTTTTTCTAATATAGAAATTAGTAACTAGGACTAGTTAAACAGGTGAATTAAGACAACTTGCAATATCTTATATTTTGGATGCTACTGGTTATCTTTTTCAGTTGCTTGCTGTCATTTATTGCACAGCCTCCTTTAAAATGTGCACATGTTGATACTGTTGAACATAATGTTGCCAGAAATTTATTTTTGATACAAGTGATTTTGAAAAACCTAGGAATTATAATTAATGAATCTATAAAAACAAAATACATTTATTGGCAAACTGATGAATCTGAAAAACTATATTTCAAAATCAATATGTTACAACCGGTTCTTTAACTCTCTTGCTAATGGCATTCTTTTCTGCACACGTCACAAGGTATTTACTGAGTTACATTCAAAATTTAATGAAAGTACTTTATTATCATAATATATAAATAAACTGGGAATCAAATTGTAACTAATAATCCAAATTTTAATATTATGTAAATTTTAAGTTCTTATTTTATAAGGCAATATTTAAAAAAAAAATCCTCAATTTCCCCCTAGTATGAGAATTGTGACATTTGCTCTCTAGGTATCCCCTCTTTTCTAATTTAACTACCACTCCTCTGAGATGTATGGAATTTAATATAAATTACTCATTATAATGTTATAGCTCAAGCAAAGCATAATTTTTATATCCTTCAATCGTATTTGGTTACAGAGCCATGAAATATACAACCAGACTTCTCCTGCCACACTCACTTTTCACATTTTCTCTGACACAAGTTGCTAATACTGTATTATTTACAACCAGTAGAAAGCCAGTTTTAATCTATCAAATGACATTATATTACAATGTTTTCTGTACAGAGATTTGTCATTGCTCAGGCAAAGCATAATTTTCTAATTTGGTTACAGTGCCATAAACTGGAAATTTAGACCCCCCTCTTGTTACATCCTTTCTGTCACAAATTGTCAATAATTCTGTCTGATGTTTAATACTGTATTGTGTATAACAAGTAGAAAGCCAAAGTTTTAATCTATCAAATGGTATATTATATTATGTTGTTTTCTGTGCAGAGAATTGTCTATTTCACTTCCACTTTAAACTTTATTCATGTCATGGAAAACATTGACAAGCTTAACTGAATTTGCATACTTAGAAAGCCAGAAAAAGTGTGATAGTTATAGGACATTGTCTGCTTTTTGCAGGTTATTATTTTGTATTCTTTGATTCATTACTTAATTAAGTAAAAAATTATTTAGTGCAGTAGTACCATAAGTATAAAAAGTATGGTTAAGTTTCATTTACAGTCGACAGCAGTATTCTTTGTTTATTATTATAAAGGTAACTGAAATGTAAAAATGAGAAACTTTTTAGGTTACATTAGGTAAAACAAAGAATAATGACAATGATAATTTTTCATGAGGTATGCTCGTCAGTAACTCTCGAGTAGCCCTTACTGTACGTAATTCGATAGGGTAATGTGAGCGATATGATACGTTTGACACAATATTTACAGTGTGTGTGGTGGGAATATTAGTTAGACAAGGTTCAAAGGGCAATAAAACCAAATTTAACTAGAAACAAATGTATACTGTTACAAGTTTAAACCAAATTAGGATAAACAAATATAGTTTCATGCTACAAATCGAAGTCATTTTAGAAAGAAAAGGTAATTTAGATTTATTTGAATTTGTTTTTTGGTAATTACCACTTTGGGCAAATTGCCTAACCTTGTGTAGAGTTAGGGTAGAGAAAAATAAGAGATAAAATATAAAGTTTTACTGGAAAAAAAATGTTTGAAAATTTTTAGGAGGTTTTGAAGATTATGCAAATGAAGTTCGAGAATTTTCAAATGAAGAAAAGTATTTTTAATCTTAACATGAAAACCACTTTACGCTCAGAGCAATTAACAATTTGACTCCATATATTCATGGAGAAATTTTTAGTGAAAATACTTCATTAAAAATTCTGATTTTTTGGGTACAAAAGACTTAATGCTTACTGAAAGCTTGCAAAATTTCATGAAGATATACAAAACATATAAGAAGCTATAGTATGGAAACTATACAGGTCAATTTGGGGTTAAGATTTAGGTTGAATCTACAGAGTCCGTAGCAAGAGATTTGAAACAAAGTGCATATACCATATTTAATTACAGTGTAATCTTAAGAAACAGAAAGCAGTGCATTAGTGAAAGGTGTAAATTACACTGTTTGTTTTTATTTATATCATGAGTCAGATATCATAACCTTCCTGCCTGTAAATTAAAACTTCTGAAATGAATATTCATAAATTACAGAATATTGATATTGTAACTGACAATTAAATTTAATATATTTAATAGTAACTTGAACATGTTTTTAGATATATTTTTCTAAAATTCTTAAAACCTGTTGAGTAGCAGTTAGATTTGACTCTTATGGAAAAGCTTGGATGTTACTGAAGCTAACTGGAATTTCACTAAAGACTGGCTGAGCATCTTGTAACAAAATGCTTTTGCATATAACTACTTTATTGATAAATTCATAATTTTACTGGACATTTCTTACTTCTTGTTTTTTTCATTTTAATACTTGTCCATAGTCATCTCTTTTAATTAAAAGTTTCAAAGAATAACATTCCTATAACACAGTGTTTTTAGTTTGTGGTGGTGGTGTTCCACAAACATGGGTCTAGATTTATAATTCAAATTTGAATGACAAAGTCCAAAACTTATGCCAAGCATGGTTAGTCAAAGTTGAATACAGAAATAAGAAAGAAATATGCAAAATTTTTTTATGGAGTTAATTAAATGCAGATTAACATTAAACAGAACTTAATGCTCTTTATCAATTGAGAGAAGAGCCATAATGAAGGGAATTTGAAAAAATTTACCATTTAAGGTAAGAAAAAAAAAATGTAACATTTCTCTAACAAAGTTTTCACAATTTTGATAGGGAAAAAATCATAAGAAAATAAATATATATATATATATATGTGGTATATTTGATATATTTAGCTTTTTTAACTGTTAAATAGTCATGAAAGCTGGCAGGAACCTGTGAAAAAAACTGTACTTCAAGTTTTTAATTAAATTAACAGAAGAGGAAATACTGGAGCTTTTGATGTTGCCATTTTTCGAATACGTGTGTCTGTATATATGTATGTAGTATTTTTTAGTATGGTAATTTTACTATTATAATGTATGTCAAATAACAATGCTATTTAATCTTGTTGTATAATATTTAAGATTCACTAGATCATAATAGATATTTTTAGGGAAAGGGTTAATTTGTATGTTTGAAGGTTAACTAACCAGTACTACTGCTTCCAGATTGGAGGAAAAATTGTTTGGATTTTTACCATGTAAAGAGGTAAAAATGTAATTAAAATATTGATTTTAACTGCTGAATTCATTTTTCTAAGCAGGTGATGAAAAAAATAATATTTAGTTATAACCATTGCCTCTTGACTTATTTTCAATTTTAGGATTACTTTGATATAGTAAAAAGGCCCATGGACTTATCTAGTATAAAAAGAAAACTTGACACTGGACAGTATCAAGATCCTTGGCAATATGTGGAAGATGTGTGGTTGATGTTTGATAATGCATGGCTGTACAATAGAAAAACTTCTCGAGTCTATCGATATTGTACTAAGGTAAGTGTTTGTTTTAGTTTTATGTTCAGGCTATGATTGAAAAAAGTATCAAAACATTTAATAAATTGTAGGATACCTAAAGAAATTCAGATATAGCATTAATCATGGTACATATATAATAGACTACATTAAATTTGGTATCTTATGAAATCTAATTATATATACGCAATTACAGACGCATACACACACACACCATGGGTCAGATTTCGTGCTGGAAATCTTAAGACCTATTTAGAATGGTTTGCAGTATCCTAGGAATTTGCAGTATTATTATTTAGAATCCAGTAACTTATACATTAATGTTTTCCTATAAATGATTTTAATGCTTTCAAGATATCATGCTATAAAATATGGATATACAGTGGTAAGAATTAAGTTAAATTTTTCCTCACAAAAATGAAGGAATCCTCAGAAACCATTCTATGATCCACTATGCCAAAGCTAAAAAAATTTTTCTAATGCTTGAAAATATTTGAAAAATCATGCCTCTGGTATGAAAGTCTTGAAAAAAATGTGGAATTTTATTTTACTACTATCATAAAAGTATGGAAAGCAGGAAAGTTTTCAAAATAGATCTCAAAACTGGGTCAGTTCAAATGACAAACAGAAGCATTGTTTGTGAACAAAATTAATAATCATGCAGGAAAATCTTTGATCGCCCAGAAATCTTTGAAGCAGCAAATCTCCCTAATTCTCAATGTCGTGCACAAATTCATAACTGAACACGAATCACATATAAAAATAATAACTCCATGAAGAATATCATACCTGCATGCACAAAAAAATAGGTAGTTGTTATGTAAGAGAAGTATTCAAGTACTCATTCATAAATATTAATAGCCAAAGATGTGTGTAAAATTGAATTGTGTAGTGTGCTAATTTTAGATAACTTATTTTATTTATAATCAAAAGATGTCTACTTAATTATGCAATACCTGCCACATATTTTGCAACAGTGTATTAACAATATGCATAAAAGCAGCATCAACTTAGAATTACTGCTTCTAACAACTGTTTGTAACCAATATTGACCCCAAATTTTCATGTAAAGAGTAGCTATACGTCCAGAACCTTATAAATAATATAAATTGTTTTTAATTTAATTTGGTTCGTCTAATAATGTAACAACCGTGATTTTTGTACATAGCTATGTTGACAACCTAGATTTGATCTCCATCTTGTCATTTACTGTATTGTAATAGGTCCAATAGTGTTGCCACTGTTTCATTTAAACAAATACTTCATGGCAAAGCATCCTGACAGTTTCTTTGCCAGCAATTTAATAGTTTCTGTGAAATCATCTAGATTGAATTGTAGTCAAAATGAAGCTATATAGTGCTGCTCTGTGGACTTATAGTAATTAATATTACAAAGATGTATTTCAGAAACTTTTGGTATTCCTGTGATTTATAGTTTTTGCTAATACAGCAATATCTGCTTTGTAGTCACTAGGGGGTACAGTTTACTCTCATATGCAAAAAAGTAAGGGGAAACATTGTCACATGCGTCAAGAATACATACATTCTATCTATAATGTGCTGCCTACTTGGATGTAAGTATCAAAAAACTGTTAAATCCACTAGAACAAAAGTCTGAAAAACTGAATGGAAGTTTGGGAAAAGTCTTTAATTTTGATGTTGAAAAAATTGTATGAACCCCATACCTTGAATTTAGAATTATTCAAAACTTGCTTAATGGCATTATTAACAATTGAAGATTTCATCTCCAACTAGCTTTTTTTTTCATTCAACTTATCAATGCAGACATTTTTTCTACCTGACTCGTGCCAGGTAGTAGAAGCAAACATGAGAGGATATACCTATTGTAACAGAATGTAACTACTTGTGGCATTAAAAAGATTAGATGGAATAGGATTTGATCAGTGACACACTAAATATTACAAAAAAATAGCTTTTGTGGAGACGGATGCTATTAGCTTTCATCGATAATTCAGAATCAACTGTCTCTGGCTTGGATGTTTAACCCATATGTGCATAAGATGCTATTCAAGTTGAAAATTCCAATTCCATTGTTTTGAAAGCTTTTGTAAAAATCCATTACCAACAGGCCTGTATAATATGCTGAAAACATGCTAAAAAAATAAAAAAGGTCCAAAGATAATATAAACAGGTAATGTGGAATACATTAAGAAAACAAATTGGCATATACATAAAGATGTATTTACAAAAATATATGTAATACACAAATAGTAAGTAATATATATTTACATCTAATAAACATTCTCACTTTTGTTATCCCTGGCCATTATTTTCAGTTCACTTCACAGCCTTCTGAGAAGTATGTATTACAAGACTGTTCAGCCCCAGTTGGGACAGAAATATATTAATAGCCATTGTTTTTGTGAGACAAAATCATATGCTCCTGATTTCTAGTCTGTTTTGTAATATCAACATATAGAGAGAGAATGTGGTCTGAGGAAATCAGTGACCAGAACTTGTGAATTTTATAAATATAACCTTAGCCTGTGATAACCTAGTTTTCATATATTCTTGATATTTTAGCAATTTTATGTGTGCTGTGTTATACAAAACTTGCCTTTAGATGGCAAAAATATTTTATTACATATGAAATTGAATTACTAGGACTCTGATGGCAAACTTTATGCTCACATTATGTGTGCAAGCATGTGTTGTTTTCAAATAGCCATGCAAAGTTGCTAATTCAAATACATTGTAACATAAACATTTTCACTGAATGTTTCAGAAAACTTAGTATAAAAAAAATCAATATAATAAGTGTATTTTTAAAAGTTAAAAAAGGTGAGAAACTTCAGGAGAAAGTTGTCCAAAAACTGACTAAAGAAACATGCAATTCAAAAACCCTAATGCACTTATAAATATAACCTAAAAGAAATTATATCTAAGGCTCAAGAATGCCAACATGTATATTCCTTTGGGGCAGTAGTTTCAAAATATTGGAGTTTAATACATAATTGTTTTATTCTGGACATTCCTTGTTTCAAACTTTACTTGTAGTAGTTAGTTACACTTTCATAGATTGTAAGCACAAAATGAATTTTATTTTGTTTTTCCAGTGGCAGGTTTTTTGTTTAAGTATTTTTTCAGCTATGAATTTTTGGTTTGATCAGTTTTAAAAAATGATAACTTGTCTGCATGAAATCAATTATAATTATTCTGTAATAATTGTAATATCCGATTCAGTTGTATCTGGTTTTTTCAATATTTTTTTTTGCTGTCCCAGGTGTTTCTCTACATATATTTGTAATCTATAACTTAGTAAAAGATTGTGTTAAAAATGTTTTTGTCATTTTGGCTTGGGGCTTGGCCTAATGGTTAGCACACTGAACTGTCAATCAGAAGGTTTAATGTTTGTACTGTGATATGCTGTTGGACACACTTGTGCACTATAGTTGCATTATAAGAATTAGAACTATGTCATATTAGGCTGTGGGTGCTGTTCACTTATTGCTTTCCCTCTACCCTCAAAGAGAATTCCTGTACTTGGTGAGGGGACCTCCCATGAAAGGTTCTGTTTCTTCAGTTTACCTCCTCTGGTATCCAAACATCCACCCAACTGTGAAGGGAAGAAGAGGATCTTGGTGGTTGAGGGTGTCATCCTGATGGGTGACTTATATCGGGGGCAACACGACACATCACTTTAGCCTTGAATTCCTGTAAACGGGTGGCTCCCCCAATGTCAGTTGGCTGGTCCTGTTGGGCTAGGGTCAACTAAGTATCAGTGATGTGTAAATTGTGTCTGATGCTAGTGTATGGGTATAGTGCATCCTCTTGTAGGGCTCCATGATGGGTGGAGTCAGTGGGCACTGAATTTTCTCCATTTTAATGGATCCTGCACCCAGTAAACCCCCCCCCCCATCAATAAAAAATCCACATTGACAGGAAAGCAACCATGTTTAGAAGACCGATTAGCAGTCACCACCCCATTCTATTCCTGTACCTCATTTTTTCATTCTTTGTCTGACAAACCTTTAAAGTAAATGTCTCCTTTTTTCATTCAGAAGAAATTACAGGGGCTTGCTGGCTTTCCAAAATCAGTTAAGAAGACATCTTGGTGGAAACATCTACACCACAACACAGTATATGTTTGTATGCATATCTCTTTTAGTCTTTGTGATTGCTGTCCTTCTTACTTTTTTGACACAGCTACAATATCAGTCTTTTTCTCTTTTTCTTCTAATTTCTTTCTCACTTTTTTTGACATAGCTACAAATATCATTGTCATTCTCCATTTTGTTGTTATAATTTTTGTCATTGTTTAGATAGTTGTGTTCATAGTTGCTTAACCAGTGAGATTGTATTTTGAATTTTTGTCTTTAAGTATGGCACTCACTTGGTCAAATTGGAGCATTGTAGCAGTTTGTAATTTGTACAGTTCTAGCACTTTTTGGCATAAATTTAAGTAAGCAAGGTGACTTTTTTTATATATATATATATATATATATGTGTGTGGGGGGTGTGGGAGTATGCTGAAAGTATGCTTGGTTTTACTCATTCCCAGTCACTAGAGTTTGTGGTTGTTTCTTACAATCTAGTAATTCTTTTCTTTACTCATGATTACCAAATGCATTGGGTTTTCTGTAAGTATAACATAGTCAGCTGTTGCTTTACATTGGTAGACCTTTATTTTTTATGGTTTGAGGGTATTTTGAACTGATATATTCAGTACCCTGAAACTAGTTATGTCAGTGCTTGTGTAATACAGTGTTATGGAAAAGCAGATGTATAACTTGCTTGCTTGATATTATATGTTGATTTGTAAACATGTTTTGTACCTCATACAACAAACCTGTAAGTATCCAGCAATAAAACTTCATTTTTGTTTTCACTAATACTTGTTGATATTCTTCTTGGGATCCTTTTTTATCTTTGATATCTTATAGACTTTTACCTCTTAATGAAACACTTTTCGTGTTGCATTGGTATATGTATTGAAGTTAATCACATATTTTTCTTACAATTTCTGACTATGCATATACTTTTCACTCCAGTGATCACTTTTCCAAGGTTTATACTTACCTTTCAAGCAGAGAACTAAAGATAATACTCCTGAAGTTGTTGGTTTTCCCTGGTGTTTTAAGTAATAACATTACATCCAGATTTGATTTTCGAATATATATATGTTTATATTTACATTAAGTCAGATGGACACAGAACATTTTTTCCATCCAAAAAGAATTTTAATTTGAGCCATACTATTCCAAATTAATTCGGTGATATGCACTGTTGATAGCTATTAGATATCCTTGAGATATTTTTTTATCATTTAGCATCCTAATGTGCAGCAAAATGGCTAACTCTAGATATCAAGCTCTATTGTATTTTTCTTCTGAATAACAGGTAGTCATATATTAATAATTAGTATACTTGAGACTGTTATTGTAACGTCTCACCTTTCACTGCCAATATTTTCACAAAATGGTACCATTGTTTTGTTGACAGGATTATTTATGAATGCTGTAGCTCTACACATGACTTTGTACTGAACACTGTTGCTATAGAGCTATAAAGATCTTTTGGTGGGTTGACAGATATTTTCTTCTCTAAGTTATTCTCAAGAAGTCCATCATTGAATAGAAAAAACTGACACAGTTAACTTTTTCAAGTAGTGTCCTCTCTGTATATTAAACTTTGTGGTGTACATGCATCTTAAATACTTTCTGACTTCAATTTAAAAACTGACAGATGAAAAATACTTGGAAAGTGGAAGTTGTGTAGGATTCATTACATGATAGAACATTATCTAAGTGAAGGTGTTTAGCCAGTCAAGCATATATATATATAATGGAAATATCATTAAATTTTCAATTTTATATTTGCTTTATTATACAATGTACAGAAGTTTTAGAATAAAATTATATGTAAATTGTTCTTTGTATATTTAAATGAAAGCAGAATTTAGATATTATTAATTAACTTCAATTTTAAAAAAATGTATTTCCAAACAGCTAGCAGAGGTGTTTGAACAAGAGATAGATCCAGTTATGCAGTCACTTGGATATTGCTGTGGTAGAAAATTTGTTTTTCACCCACAAGTGCTTTGTTGTTATGGAAAACAACTTTGTACAATACCTAGAGATGTGAAATATTGGAGCTTTCAGAACAGGTTAGAAATTTTGACACCATGTTAAAGTATTTCTTTCTTTCTTTTTCTTCTTTGCTGTGCATAATCATTACCATCAATGATTTATGTTTTCTACTGATAAAGTGCTTATAATTCTGTATTTGTAAACAATATTGATATAAAAAACATGTGACAAACATGAGAGCTTGAAATGAAATTATTTTAAAAATTTTATGCTCAAAAAGAAAGATGTGAATTAATAGAAAAAGTGCTAGACTATTCACTGATGTAAAAATACTAGTTTTCAACTCAGGTTTAAGATATATCTGATTTATTCAATTTATGTGAAAAAAAATGTGGTTATTAACTAGTGTCAAAATGCCATATGAGTGGCTTTATACTTATTGACATTCAATGCAATTTTACCCATAAACCTTTCTTATTTTCTATTCTTGAAAATCTAAATTGTTTTGGCAATGATATATGTAGATTTTTGTGTGTGTGGAACATGAATTTTCCAGTAATTTTAAGTCTTATTTAAGTCCAGATATTCTTTTAAAGAAATAGAAAGGGGTAAGGATATTAAATGTTCAGTAACTTCTTATTTATACTGACAAAAAACACTCTAATCTTATATATTTTGTTAGCATATAATATATATATATATATATATATATATAATGTATATGTTTGTTGTAATGAATTTTAGTTGTGGAGAACAGGAATGTATTTGTTATTTTTAGTTCTGTAAAATGTCTTGTAAGATTAAACTGTTATTTTGTTTTCTACTCAACATCTGCTTCCAAGGTTGTGGCTTATGTATGTGCACTGATGGAACTTAAGAACTGTCATGTTAACCAATGGAACTTGAGTTTGTATAGGCTAAAATCTCCTTATTGTATGTTTGATGTACTATATGTACTAGAATGCACATAAAATTAGGTTAAATATATGTGACAAGTAATAATTGCAAATTCGAAAAAATCGGTTCAATCTCTTTAGATATCTAAAGGGTGATCACTTTAGTGCCTGTCATTGTTATTTAAATTTCATATATAATACATTCCAATTTTCACCATAGGAAATGCAAAAAATTAATTACAAATTTAGTAATTAACATTATATTCAATAATTACATTCTGTATGATTAGTTTGTTTCCATGGCTTTCAAATTGCATTCAGAACATAATAGTTGATTATATAAAATTGATTTCTAGCAAAAAGAGAATGAACTTCTCACTATTTTTGCCATAGTATTCATTCAGTAAGCAGTACAAATGCAATGCACATATCGAGTGCTTATTACCATTATTGTTAGTACATATTATACATACTTCATGACAGCAGGAATATGTTACTTGTATTCATAAAAAATCAACAATACATTATATGCTCAATTTTGTAATATTGTTTCTATTTTAGTTGTATTAAATAAATTTAACCAGCAGAAAGCACTCATATCATATGAAGAAGATTATTGATACTGTATACAGTATTTCTCTAGAGGAATTAAGTTTTATGGAAGTGTCTCTGTTTAAAGTAAATGTACATTATATGTATTAGGCCTACTGTTATTTATAGACAAGTTGCTGTAGATGATGCCTGAGTTCACCCGGTGGCCAGTCATAAGTTTACAGACTTACAACCCTAAAAGTCTGGGGTTCGATTTCCTGTGATGGACAGAAGGCATGTAACCAACAGTGTAGCCTTACATTAAGAATACAACAACTAATACACAAACATTTTAGTATAACATATCTTTCAAAATCAACAAAGTTGTGTACACTTAGTTTATTTCTGAAATACATCTTCAGAGGTAGCAGCGAGTAGTAATTGAATGTATAGTGTATTTAGAATGTACTTTCATAAGAACAAATAGCTGAATGTGACTCAATGTTTGGCAAACTACTCTATGGATCTGTCCATCGTTTACATCTTATTACCTCCTCTCAAAACAATAGTGCTCCTAGGTGTGTTATAAGAGTGATGGGCAATTCCCATTAATTGGTCAGGCAAGAGTAGCACAAGATTTGGCATTTGGTGTTGTTGACTAGTTGCCTTCCTCTATTCCAGTGATTCTGAACGTGGGGAGCACGTCCCACAGGGGGGCAATTTGAAAATACTACAATAAGAAAAATTTTTCATTTGGGTGTGAAGAGCGAAAAACATTCCGTGACTCAAAACTGAGTCGTCTGACACGGTTTTTATATTTCTCATTCATTTGTCATTTGTCATTCAAGGATCTCACTAACTTGAGATTACCAAACTTGAAGGTGAGAAAAATTTTAATTTGTTCTATTTTTACCTAATATTGTGAATTTAAAGCAGTATTATTAATTAAACTCCTATTTTTTTGGTACATTTCTAAATTTTACATTATATTATTATACCTTTTCAACACCAACGTTGTTTCTATATTAAGGGGGCATCAAATTTTTTGAGGTGTCGAGGTGGGGCATGGAGCAAAAAAGGTTAAGAACCACTGCTCTAGTCTATCAGTTCATAATTAGGAATGCTTAGCACAGATAGCCCTTAAGTAGCTTTGTGTGAGTATCCTAAAACAAACATAATAAAAATGATTATTAGATGAACTTATTTTTCATTTTAGTTTTAGTTTTTCAGGAAATTATCTTCTAAATAGTTAAAAAGACTAGTTTTAGAGCTTTGACATATGACAGTTTAATTAGGCTAATGTGTCATCTTTTCCTATAGGATGGTAATGATTCTCACAGGAATGTGTAATTTATAGTAAATGCTACATTCCCTAAAGAAGCATTAACTTGAGTGCTGTACTTTCCATTCTTTTCATCTTACATATTGTAAAATATTGTTGTATGATTAATTAATCCATCATATGTGACAGAACATAAAACAACATATTTATGTACATTTCACCAAGTTTTCAATATTCATGCATAATGCCAATAAGTGTAATAGGTTATAATATAAATCAAGCTAATACATTGTATTATTAACATTACATATACATCAAAGTAAAGACTACGTATTGTCACTTCTAATAAAGTTATTTTTCTAAGTACTATATAATCACTTTAGTGTTAAGACAAAGTAGTGATAAAAAAACTAGTATAATTTATTCTTAAACGTTAGTCTTAACAGTAACAGTATTGACAATAGGCTACTGCAATTGGTGTTGGCCATTTATTTCCAGGTTATAAGTATAAATACAATGGTTAAGACTAATGTAGGAATTAAGCATTCACAGTTTGTTAGGTGCAATGGGTGGGTTTTATATGGGAGATCAAGACTGTTATGTACTTTTAACCCTTTCAAGACGGGTCAGAGGTGAAAGGCCCTGTCATCTCATTTGTTGACTTGCATTCAAAATTTTATTGAACTACTATTTCATGAATTTATGTCAATAAGTTTGGTATCAAACTGTAGATTATAATTCAAATTTTAGTATTATACAATACTCAATTTCTTAATTTAAGAGTAAATATAAAAAAACAAAACAGATAAACATCGAATTTTTGTGTCACTTGGTATATTGAATGCAGCACTGGTTCAAATTAGATGCTTGTGAAGTAAAAATACTAAGTCTATAGTTTTGTACAAATAAGAAACTCAAATTACAGATATTGACAAGCTAGAATATAAAATAAGAAGATTGAATCCATTTGGGTTTCTAATAAATGGGTATAAAGGGAAAAAGCTTTTAGTGGGAATTTGTTACAGACCTTCAGATGATACTGATGAAGTTAATGAGGAACTTAACAATGAGATAAACATTTCAGCTATTAATGAAGTCATAATTATACATGATTTTAATATCAGGCATATACGTTGGGAAATACTAGAGTCAGACCATGAGGGAGAAAAGTTTTTGGAAACTGTTCAAGATGGCTTTATTCACCAATTAGTCAAGGAACCTACTAGAAACAATGCTATTTTAGATTTATTGTTAATTTCAAACACAGAAATGATTGAGAGGGTGTAAATTGGTGAATATCTGGGTGCAAGTGATCATTGGTCTGTTAGGTTCAGTGTTTTTCTGCATATGGAGATAAGGACATTTTTTAAATATAAATTTTCAAATATTCAAGGTAAATATATTCCTTATAGAAAGAAAAGGGTAGCTACAAGTAAAAAACCAGGTTGGCTCACAAAGACTATAAGAGAAAATTAAAGAAAAGCATAAGAAATTTAAATTGACTGGTATGATGGGAGATTTAGAAGATTATAGAAGATCAAGAAATTTCGTGAGACAGGAAATTAGGACATCAAAAAGGATGTATGAAAAAAGGTTAGCTGAAAATGTAAAAATTAATACTAAGGATTTTAAGTTAAGGGTAAACGAAAGGTAAGATGGAGGTAAGACCCTTGAGGCATTATAAATGAAGGCACATATCTGATGATTATAAGATGGGTGGGTTATTAGATTTTGATTTTTCTTCAGTTTTTACTACAAAGATTTAAGCAGTATTCCACATTTTGATAGATGGAAACCAGATCGAACAAGATGAATGTATTAATTCTGAGCTTGTTAAGAAAAATAATTGGGAAGTTTAAAGAATAATAAGGCATTTGGGCTAGATAATATTTCCCCAAGGGTTTTGAAGGAGGTTAAGGATTGGATATGTGAGCCACTTGCTACTATTTTTTGTAAGTTCTTGAATAGTGTTCAGGCACCAGAGGATTGGAAGTTAGCAAAAGTCACTTCTCTTTTCATGGAAGATGATAAAAATTGTCCCAGTAATTATAGGCCCAGAAGTCTTATATCAGTTGTGGGAAAAGCTTTGGAAAGTCTGGTAAAAGATGCTTTACAAAGCCATTTAACAAAGTTTATAATTTTATTGATAGTCAACATGGTTTCACTAAGGGAAAATCCTACAAATCTTTTAACACTCTTTGAAAAGGTTACTGCTTATGTAGATGAGGGTAAGGGTGTAGATTTGGTGTATCTGCATTTTAAGAAAACATTTGACAAGGTGCAACATAAAAGGCTTGTAAAAAAATTACTCTATAGGTGGGGGGGGGGAGATAAGTTAGCA